>NC_048220.1:30395109-30428568 GCF_002007445.2 Ailuropoda melanoleuca
GCGAGAGAGGGAACACAAGCAGGGGGAGTGGGAGAGGAAGAAGCAGGCTCACAGCAGAGGAGCCTGACGTGGGGCTCAATCCCATAACGCCGGGATCACACCCTGAGCCGAAGGCAGACGCTTAACCGCTGTGCCACCTAGGCGCCCCATGATAAGCCATTTAAAACCGCCTCTGTTAGTTTTGCCCCACCTTTACTACTGTCTATTTACTTTGAAAAAGTCTCCTTATTAAAAAGTACATTCATTTCAAAAGGGAGCTTTACAGCATTCCGAAATTACAGGTTTGATGTTATCAGCAGTATTTTTTTCTAAAATATGTTCACATAGCCATTAAATCATAATCATTAAATTGAAAATTATTTGTCATTGTATCATCTAAAATACTCCCATATTGTACCAGTGATTTGAGCTTATTCTGCTTAACACTGTCCCAAGGCAGGAATGTGTGAGAAAATGGATACCATCTGGTCATGATGCCTGGAAAGAAAGGGAGGGGAGGATGTGTTTCTCAGACTAGGTACAGGTGTCGGGGGAGGTGGCAGTGTGCCAGGGAGGATACAAAGCAAGTGACAGGGAGTACACTTTACTGAAAGTCTGGTTTACCCAGTGGAATCATTATTTGAATATTCACACAAACACTGATAGATTATAGGGGAGAATGCAAGATTCCATGGCATTTTTCTGAGAAGACATGCTGGTGTGGGCGAAGAGAACATGTAGTCAATAGCAGACCGAGGAGGGAGGAGGCCAGGGTGTCTCCATTTTCTATCTTAGGTCTTGGGAGTATGGTTGAACTCTGTACCACAGGAGAAATGTGGTGTGTGATAGAGGATATGGGGCTAAGTAAAGTTTGTCCTTGCTGAGTTGTTCCCATGGAATATACAGGTGGAGGCATCTACAAGGCAGTGGGAAGCACAGGTCTCTTGTTCTGGAAAGAGATGGCAGGTTACTGGTGTAGGTTTGCATCTCACCAGGTGCTACTAGAAACCCAGGCAATGATTCTCAGCCTTAGCTGCCCATTGAATCATCTGAGGAGTTAGGACTCATCCTGGGAGATTCTGATATAATTTGTCTGGGTTTCAATGTAAGCATGGGGAGTTTTTTTTTTTTTTTTTAAGATTTATTTATTTGAGAGAGAGAGAGAAGGAGAGGGTGCACGAGTGAGGGGAGGAGCAGAGGGAATCTTCCAGCAGACTCCCCTCTGAGCGCTGAGCCTGATTCTGGGGTCAGTCTGCTGACCCTGAGATGGAGACCTGAGCTGAAACCAAGACAGGTGCTTAACTGACTGAGCCACCCAAGTGCCCTGAGCCTGGGGAATTTTCAAAGCTTTCCTGGTGATTCTAATGTGCAGCAAAGGTGGAGAACCACTGGCTTGCAGTGGAAGAAAAGAGTGGAGGCCAAAATCTAGGAGAATAGCAACATTTAGCAGAGCAGATGGGTAGAAGAGGGTGGGGAGAGACTTTTACTCTTAGGACAAGATGTTTCATTTTGGCTACTTTGGGTGAGGGCTTGCCCAAAGTCCTTTGGATTTGACATTGGGAGTGAAACTGCAGAAAGCCTATGTGCAAGAGTGATAAATATTCGCCTTATAATATTGTGAGGAATAAATGAGATAATTGGAGGTATTGGGTTTAGCAGAGTAAGCTGGCACATGGTATGTGCCCTATAATTGGAACGTGCCATTATGGACATTTCTGTAGATTGTCTGTGTTCTAAGATAGTGGTTCTTAAACATGAATGTGTGTAAGAGTTCCCTTAACTGAGGATTCCTGGTCTTCCCCAAGGAGATTGTTTTATGTGTGCTCTAGGGTGAGGTCTTGAAATCTGCATTCTTTGCAAGGGCCCCAGGTGATTTGGGTGGAGGGCGTCCTTGGAATTGGCTGGAAGAGATTTTACGTAAATTTGTCTCAAATCCTCTGCCTTCCTTTAATGCACAAAGCTGTGCCAGCTACCCTCATGCTGGGATCTCTCAGGTTTCTAGAAGGAGCCATTATGATAGGTCGAGGAATAATTTGAAAGGGTACAAGTTCTAGTGACTTCAGAACATCTCAGCATGTGGCTCCGTGCCTGGGATCTAGTTGTTCCATGAGCTTGGCCTGTGAGTCTGGACCCTCCTGTAGCATTGGGGGTGCGGGTGGGGAAGCTTCTGAAAGGAAACGTTATGTTCAGGAGCAATCAGGGCAAACGTTTTTCCCACAGTGAGTCTTGGGTGCTCTTGTCAGGGTTAAAGTCATTTGGGGTCAGAGCCTGTAATTATGTTACACATTTTTTTCTTCAAAAACATTCAAGAAGCATAATGAGCTGGCTGAGCTGTTGCACAGCTCCAGGGGACTCAGTGTCTGGGGGAGATTAGGAGGGAGACTGGCTTGAGGGCTGGGGGTGGGGGGAGGCGATGGGTGAGGTGCAAATCTAGAGAGTAGATCTCTCCTCCTCCAGTCTAGAAGGTGCCCTGGGGCAACTCATTTTTGGCAACAGCTTCCTCCTTATCTGTGTTCCGATCTTAGCTGGTTCTCAGCAGTCTGAGGGGGCTGGGTGGCAGCTGCTGGTGAGACCCCTGGGTGTCTCTGGGAAGAGCTCAGTGCTGCTTTCTCCATTGTTTGCTTCTTAAGAAATCCTATGGGCTGCTTCTCCACAGACAGGGCTTTCTTAAATTTGTATCAGACTAGTGCACTGAGATGTTTGAGATAACATCCTCCCTGGGCTGCTTATCCAGCAGATCACCAGCCTCACAATTCCTGCTGTGGGCAGTATTGAGGCCATGCAGGCACTGGGGATGGATGCCTCCACATCTGCAGCCTTGCTGTGTCCCTGCTGCCTCTGGCCTACTGGCTAGGCCTTGGAGGCTACAGACAGCCTTGCCTGCTGAGGTCTCTGGGCCCTCTGACCGAAGCTGCCTTGAGCTCAGCGTGCAAGGTCAGCGAGCTACCATGTTGCCAGCTCCGCTTAGAGCAACAAGATGGTTCTCTCTCTGGAAAGAAATCCTGTTTCCTCTTCACATAGCCAGCATGCTTGTAATCAGTTCCTCAGCAGGGAAGCTCTGCTCCATTGCATAGAAAATTGGAGTGGAACCGAGAGCTTTTGGCCTTAGTGTCTCTTGGGATATGACTTTGGCTTCCTTTTCATCTCCCCAACTCTTCTGGCCAGCATAACTTCACACTATACTGCAATGAAAAGACAACAACAGGGCTTGGGGTTTTGTGCTTGGAGCAGCACAGAGTTCAAACATGAAGATGATCACCAGCTGAAGATAGCTTAAAATTGGCTTGTTTTCATAAGTCTGGATTCAGAATGTTGGGATTTAATCTTCTTCATCCCCTTGAATCCGGAGAACTGAGTCTCTTTAAGAAAGAAGAATGAAATGTTTTTTGATGGTTATCTGAAATGAGAAACTTGTGAAATGTTAAGTAGGAGAATGAGTCATGTCTCTTAATGTGACACCTCCAGCAGTCATATTACTGAGCTCCCCAGATGAGCCAGCATGAGGTTAGGCAATGGTGGGTGGAGACCTTGGAGGTCCTTTCTTATGGTTTTTTAAAACAGCTTTGTTGAGATGTAATTCACATGCCACATAATTCACTTATTTACAGCGTACAGTTCATGGCTTTAGTATATTCACAGAATTTTTCATCCATCTCCACAATTAATTTTATTTTATTTTTTATTTTATTTTTTTTTTTTAAAGATTTTGTTTATTTATTTGACAGAGATTGAGACAGCCAGTGAGAGAGGGAACACAAGCAGGGGGAGTGGGAGAGGAAGAAGCAGGCTCATAGCGGAGGAGCCTGATGTGGGGCTCAATCCCATAACGCCGGGATCACGCCCTGAGCCGAAGGCAGACGCCCAACCGCTGTGCCACCCAGGCGCCCCCACAATTAATTTTAGAACATTTCATCATCCCCCCCAAAGAAACCGTGCACTCCTTAGCCATTATCCCCCATTCTTCCCATCCCCCTAACCCTAGGCAACAACTTCCTTAGGATTTTAATGTGTGGTGCTGTCCTGTCAGCTTTGTTTCTTGAACTTGTTAAGCCACATATCCTTTTCCTTTGGTGTATCCAGACAATTTGCCCATCCCAGGAATGCTGCGATTTCAATGCCAGGATGTTTGGATCTGGCACTCAGTTTCTCTCTATTCTCCTTCGGACAGATTTGCTAGTGCAGCAGGGCTAATGAGTGCATGCAGGTCTCTGGTTTAGGACTTCTTTTATCACGTCTCTCTCTTGGTTCTGATCTTGCTTTGGAGAGAGCAGTTTCTTGCTGAAAGTGGGAAAGAAGAACCCAACAACCAGAAGTACGTAGGTGCATTGTTTTGAGCAGAAGAGAGGAACTTTTGTACCAATAGAGGGAAAAATGCCAGTAATATGTGGATTTGGAGAGTTGCATTTAGAGAGTTTATCCCTTTACCAGCTTTATCAATTTTTGGAGCTATTGGTAAGTAAGTTTCTTATGTGCTGAAATGATGATAGTTTGGGGTGTTGAAGCTTTTAACATGAAAGCCCTTCTTAGTTACCAAAGACTTCGTATTGTTCTAAGAAATTTCAGCCCAATTGTAGGTAACTTGTTCTTCACCATCTCTGTTTTCTCCTTCTCTCATTTGCTTTTTCCCTTTTCACTTTCCTTTGCTTTCTCCCTCTCATTCTTTGACTGCCTGCCCTTCTCCCACCCCCAGGTGGCCTTGCCAAAGGGCCAAAGATGTGACTGATCTCCTGATTATGGGAAAAACAAAGACTTTTGTAAGTGGGAATGACCTGAAAATGATTGTGGAGTTTTGGGATTGTAGCTAAAGAGATCACCAGATTTAAGATGATTGTGAATCTGTAGCACCAGGAAGAAGTATGTGCTGGGAGTGGTCCCATTTTGTAAAAGGACACTGTCTGGGGTCTCCTTTCCTGTTGCACATCCTGTGTTAGGTTTCAGAGGTAAAAGGACAAGCTCAGAGCCAGGGTGGGTACAGAACGTCCTGCTCACTAGCTGACAACCGCGTTGACAGGGAGCGTTTAGGTGCTTATTTTCTGCTTCTCTAATGGGACCTGATACAAGCCTCAAGTTCCCTTTTTTATCATTGGGGTACAGGGTGCTATTAAAATTGTCATTAACAAAGTAGGTCAGTGATTTATATTTCAAGAAGATAAGTTTGGGGACACTGAATGAGAACATGTTATTTGGGTTAGTTGAACAGCTGCAGATGCAATTATGTATTTATAATGCCAATTAGGGACCTAGAAACCTATTTGGGATAGGTCAGAAAACTGGGTGTGATATCTGAGTCTTTGCAGGTATTCCATCTAGAATCTCCAGAATAATGTATTTTGGACAAATTTCAGTGAGACCTGGATAACATGGCTTATTAAATCTCCCTCCATTGAGCTGCCCCTTCTTAGTTCACAAAGCCATTAACAGCAAAATGTCAGGGTGCTCCGCTATGTTTTTCTGAGGCATATATTCCCTAGTCTTTCTGGTGACATAGGCTAGTCATTTAAAAAAAAAAAAAAGTCAAGCAATCCAAGGTTAAACTTTTTTTTCTTATTATGTAGGCAATACATGCTCTCCAGTGAAAATTTAGAAATTACAGATGAGTAAAAGAAGAAAATGCACAGTACACCAATAGTGCTGATTAGAAATACTCATTTTGGTTTTATAACCTGTTCTACTCAATAGGTCATGATCATGTTTCCATATCATAAACTGCTTTCTAAGATTGTTTTTAGTGGCTACATAATGTTCCAGGGATGCTGTGTCAAGACTTACTGAACTAATGACTGACTTTTGGACAGTTAGGTGTTTCTCTCTCTCTTTTGTTTTCATGATTGTTGACTAGTCTGTAATGGTTGTCCTTACAGACATGCCATAATTATCTCCATAAGATAAATTTACATCGGCAGCTGTTATGTTTCTTTCCATATCTTTAAGATTCAGCTCCCATCTCTCTGCTTGCTCACCTCTTTCTCCTGCTGGTGGAGCAAAACCCTGGGGACAAAGAGTAGACGTCTTCTCTGAGTGTCACAGAATGAAGAGTCCCATATGTTGAAAGCATGATGTTACATTTCTTTGAACCACAATAATAGTAATAGTATAGCTACCACCATTTAACTGTTTATTGTGTGTCAGACCCTTTCATTATGTTTTACAAACTTGATTTCATTGAACCTTCACAACAGTCTCATGAGGTATGTACTACTATCCCCATTTACAGACCAGGACATCAAGGCATGGAAAGTGAAACGAACTCAGACAACTAAAAAGTGTTGCAACCAGGATTGGAACGTTGGTCCATTTCCAGCCTTTTTACTCTTACCCGGTGCTATACTGCTGACTATGGAATCTGAGCCTCGTCCCTTAAATCTTGTTTCCTCATTTACAAAATGGGAATATTAGTGCTCAGTTGAGAGCATCATAAGGGTTAAATGAGGGAGTATGAAAAGCATCTGGCACAAAATCACAGCAGCCAGCTACTCTAATGACTAATTATTTTCACCTTTTGTATGATAGGACCCATACAGAAATTTAAAAAAAATTGTCTTTGTGCTGTCTCTGCATAGTCTCTGGCTTCCTCACTGGAGGTGAAATATATTAGCAATTATGTCTAGAAATTAGACTGAGTCTTGTACTCTGGCCAGTATTATATTGACCTTAATCCAGATATCTTGGTTTTAAATATGTCAGTCACAACATTCCATAGCTTCTTCAGGACTGTCTGGGATGCTAACTTGTCAAAGGCCGTTATGAAAGTAACACATCCCATGGGGACCCCTCCCATTCCAACCCCAGCCTCAGCACCCAGAGGTGCACACCATTAGTTTCTTGAGCAGGCACCTAACTTCTAACAGGGAGTTCTTCCTTGACTTTGACATAAGTATCTCTTGTGGTGCTGTTTATATAAAAGTTGTCTTTTATATAAAAGTTGGTATGAAATGGAAGATGGTGAGCTCCATCCTCTGGTCATGAATTAGCCCTGTTCCCTTCTCTAGTGGTTTTGTTGCACCCACCTCACTCCATCATGGTGCCTCTCAGCAGGCTTGAACATTTGACCAGTTCTGAGGGAAATAATAGCATGGGTGTCGTGAAAGCATATCTAGGCTGGGTTATCATGGGATCCAGGACAAGGGAACTCTTCTCTCTCCTTAGGTTTGCTGAATTTCTGAAGTCATTTTAGTCCTAACAACCCAGAAGAAGCCAGTTGCCCTAGAAAAGAATCCAGGGTTGGGGACCAGTAGGATATTTTGTTTCTTTTGAGTAGCAGTACAGATAGGGTCTTGACTTCATTAGCTCAGTCAACAAATATTTAGTGGACACCATCTATGTACTAGGGCATTGTTGTGGGTACTGGGAGCATAGCTCCAAACAAGACAGAATTCTGACTCTTGTTTAATTTGTCTGCCCTCTAAAATATAAACTGCACAAGTAAACAAACTATCAGGATACTTTTCGCTAAAAGTGCCACAATGGACATAAAATGAGATTGACAATGGTGGATAGTGGAGGGTGGAAGTAAGTGTGGATTATGTCATCAGAGAATGCTTCTCTCAGTTCCTGAATGATTTATATTCTGGGCCAACATTCTGTGACTATGGTTTTTGAAAATTGTAAGCTATCATATTTTTGTCTTCTGTTTTCATAGGCAGAACCTTTTTTACTCACTGTAGTCATGACCACCCAGAACCTTAGTGAGCTTGGTGAGATTGAATCTATCCCCATATGCTAGGCAGATGAAGGTTTTAAAAAACATAAACCTTATCAAGTCACTCTTACCCATATCATTCAGAATATAATTTTTTTTAGAGATTTTATTTATTTGAGAGAGACAGAGTGCATGCACACGAGCAGGGGGAAAGGGCAGAGGGAGAGGGAGAAGCAGATTCCCTGCTGAGCTGGGAGCCTGAAACGGCTGGGGGCTTGATCCTAGGACGGTGAGATCATGACCTGAGCCAAAGGCAGATGCTTAACTGACTGAGCCACCCAGGCACCTCATCATTCAGAGTATAATTTTAACTCATTAACCATGGCTTATGTATGATTAGGCTTCTGTGTACCTTATCAGTCTCCTCTTGTCCTTCTCACTCTCTGTGCTTAAGTTTTGTTGACTCTTGTCCTTCTCCCTCTCTGTGCTTAAGCTTTGTTGATCTCAGATTTCTCTTACACACCAAGCACTTTCCAGCCATAGGGTTTTCCATTGATGTTCCTTTGGAGTGTCTTTGCTTCAGATCTTTACGTATCTGTGTGGTCATCTGCTTCTTCTCATCCCTCAGGTCCCCTCAGAGAAGTCCTTTGACCAGCTAAAGGACTGATCTAATGTCTTAAGTAGCCATCCCTCCCTTCTCCGCTTTATACCATTACCTGTTTTAGTTGTCATAGTACTTTGTACCCTCTGAATTCCCTGGTGCAAGTTGAATAATTGATATCAAATGTACCTTCAAAGAGTCCAGCTGACCACTTGACTTTGTGTTCTCAAAGTGCCTCTGAGTGTTCATGGCCTCAAGCATCCCTTGGCGCTCTTTAGGTTTTATTTTGTTTTAAAGATTTCACCTTGGACAGATTGTGTGTGACTGCTCTAATTGGATAGTGACCCAGTCTTCCTTTTGGGTAGCTCAAGAACTGGGGTTAAAAACAAGCATCAGAAAGAACTAAGAGCTGATTAATGCTGTCACCAGCCTCCTTCTTGCTTCCCATCCCTATGCCTGTGCTCTTTTTGTTGGATCTCTTTCTCTATTTCTTTACTTTATCCAGTGGGAGAAAGGGAAGAAAAATCTAATGTTTCTAAATCTCTGTTATAAGTAGTACCGAACAGGAGGTCCCCGTCTCCTTGGCTAATTTAGTTAACCGGCTGTGACTTGATTCCTCTCCTGATCTTTACACCTAGAAGAAATGGACTTACAGCTCTTAAATCAACAAGGCTATTTGCTTATTTTTTTTTCTTTAAAAAGAGATTTTGAATATTAGAGTATATATTCTCCATACTCATTTAAAGGTGTTAAGTTTCAGTAACCATTTTAGTGATAGTGGTATGAGTGGGAAGGCACCTATTATAAGCTTCGTAATTAGTTACAAAAGACTTACTCTTCATTTTCCTCTAAAAAGATTAAAAACAATTCTTCCACTTTTGTTCACATTATAGGTCTCTGTGTACTGTTTGCTGATAGCGTGTTTGTGCTGGAACCACATCTCTTGTTTTTCTAGTGGAGACCCCCGAGGCATAATTTCTGTAGAATGTTTTTCTGAAACACTGTAGTGACTTTTTACAAGATTTAATATCAGTTTATTTGGATAGTTCCATGTGGATAAATGGATCTTAACAGGAATTCAGCCAATAAAAGACAATGCTTCCCATATAGTGTCTTAACTTTTAGGACTGGAGTCTTGTTAAGTAGAATGTAAGCCTGAAAGTTAGTCTCTTGTCTGTGTCTCGGGCTCTCTGTTTTCTCCAGAAAGCCAGTCATTCTTAGATGTTTAATTTAGGAGTGGGCAGAGAGAAGGAAAAGCATCACGTCTATCTTTGTGCATGCAGATGACCCGTTTGGCGACATGCAAGCACTAGAGACTCATTGACCCACATCTTTTCCTCCTCCTCCTGCTGTGTGCAGGCCGTTTAGGGATCTGGTACCACAGTTACTACGAAAATGTGTTGCTAAATGCAGAAATCTCCATCCCTGCAGACTTCTCAGTTGTAGAAAATTAGCTCATGACCTAGAGGCAGAGAGCACTGTGGCTGTGCTTTCAGTGCTGGAATCCTTGGAGGTGGCAGTGGGGTGAGAAGGGTCATGGAGGATTCAAGAAAATCCTCCACCTAAAACACCAGCCGGCCTGTGTTTTCCTGACTGTACACCATCCCCTTCACTCCTTGGTAGTTAGTTTCTCCTTTTTAAATAAATAATAAAATTAAAGTTCTTTCTGTGTCAGAATCTTTACTCTGTTTTCCTATCAAGCTGTTTTTTAAAGTATTTTTTATCTGTTTTGGGGGAACGTCCACAGCTTACGTTCACCGAGGGCAGAAGTTAAAGGAACTTTGACCAGTGTGGGAGAGGCAGAAGCCCATGGGAGAGCCCCTGAAGACAGCAGGTGGTCTGTCGAGTGTTTGCTGCCAGCTTTGTAGAGCAGCGGGAGCCCACCCCTGCCTGTGAGTCACGAGGCCATAAACAGGACATGCTGCATGACCTGGAGATCTAACTTTCGTTCCTCTGCTTGTCCACTGGAATGACCAGGCTGAGACCAGTTGCCAAGCAACCCTGGACATAATAGAAGCAAGAGAGCTCCTCCACTGACTCTTATATTCCCTTTGCCTTTTTTCTCTGTCGTTTCTACTTAGGGGGCTTGAGGCTTACTAGTTTAGGGTAGGAGGAGAAAAAGTGTACTAATTGGAAATATTGATTGTGAGCGTTTTACCTGTTTAATTCTCAGTAGTGCAGCTCTAATCAGATAACTCGGTGTTACAGTAGAAGGCTCTAGCATCTGTCAGAGAGCCCCACGGTCCCTGATCACTTGGGGGGAAGAGAGGTAAACTCCATTTGGCGTCAGCATGGACGTTGAGTCTTGGTGAGGCACCCCGCCAGCCGTGAATGCAGCTTATCTTAATGCCATCCTTTCGGTTGGTTTTAGTGAGGTACACTTGTAGAGAAGGTGCCTCCACTCTGTGCCACACAGGCCGCTTTCTGGCATGAGGGAGGGAAGACCCAATCCTAGCTGCTTAAGCAGAAATGGAATTTATTTTGATATGTAGCTGGAAAGTCCAAGGATGTTCTGACTTCAGACTGGCCTGAATCCCATGGCTCACATAGTTTCTGCCGGGCCCTGGTCTCCCCACATCTTTTGATTCTGCTTTCCTTTAGGCTGGCGTCATTCTCAGATGCTCTCTTCCCTCAAGATGGCAAGACGACTTTGCGGCCAAGAGTTTGAACTGAGGCCCCGAGCATGGTTCTCATTGGCTTCTTGTTGAGTCACATGCTCGTCCTTGAGATAATCCTTGAAGCTCGCCTGGCCTGAATCCAGAGTGGAGTCAACAACATATGAAATAAATGTTCTGAAAGTCAGGGAGGGATGCTTTCCCAGAGGAATATTAGGGTGCTATAAATACAGAAGAAGGGGGGCTAGCTGCCAGGCGGCCAAGGCAACAAAATTCCTCCACACTGGTCTGAGCAAGTTGAACAGGGTCATCCAGGGAAGAGAAAGGACTTTGCCTTCCAAATGTCTCATGGTTCTTCTCCACATTTGGATAAGTTAATGTGGGCTATCAGGGTTTTTTTCCTTTTTCTTTTTTTTTCAGAATATGTTTTAATAAAGTTACCCTGGAAATTCAGATTTGGAGAGGGACAAACAAAAGAGAGTTTTGAAGCCTTGGGGCCCACCAGGATTGGGCAGACCATGCACAGCCTGAGAATAGTGTTTGGGAGTCACGTGCCTAGTGAGCAGGGGATGGGGTGGGTGTCAGGTGGGTGTCAGAGAGGGGACTACCCCTGCTGGGACAAATTATAAAAAATAAACGCGGAACACTATACGAGAACTATTAGTAATGCAACAGATCCGTGATTCCCTAGCTGTTGATTGCTTGTCTTACAGCCCGGCCAGTATGAGAGCTAGTTCACTGTCTTCCAGAGCCTGAGTTTTTCACCTTTTGATACTTAGGGTTTGGGAAGCAACATCCAGTAGGCCTTGTTTTGAATTTGCCCATATCTAGTATAGCGCATTAGACTACATGGGTTGGCAAACTTCTGTAAAGGGCCAGACAGTAAGTAGTTTAGTTTTTGCAGGCCACAATAGGGTCTGTGTTGCAGATGCTTCTTTTCTGCCTTTGTTTTTACAACCCGTTAATAATGTAAAAAACATTCTTAGCTCATAGGTCATACAAAAACAAGCCAAGGACCACAGCTGAACCCCAGTGTAGGTTATGGAGTCACATAGTCCTGGGTTCCAGTCTTGTCTGGATGGCTTATGAACTGTGTGGGCATTTTAACCTCTCAGAGACTCACTTGTCCCAATTTTCTGTAGAGTGAGTCTGATCAGTGTACTCACCTCATGGGGTTATTGTGAGGATGCTGAGAAAGCACCAGCTCTTTGAAATCATGACATTGACCCTTTACCACTGCAGAGCATATTCTTGTGGGAATGGGGCTGAGCTTTAAGAGTCTTTGTAATTTCCATTGTTCTTCCTCTTTTGATGCCTTCTTTTTATGTTTTGGGCAACTCTTCATCAGGTTTTGGGAACTTGATGCCAATCTCAGTTTCATTTCTGGTGTGTTCAGGAAGTGACCCATATTTTAATCCATATTTGGCAGTAACTGAAATAAATTGGCTTGGTTCATTATCAAAATGCAGAATATGTATTTGTTCTGCTTCCAGCCTGAAATTCCCTTCGTGTCCACTTTTTCACTACATTCCAGTTTATCAGCCTATCAAGGCCTCTTATTAAAGGCAGAAGGAGAATTGTTTTTTCCTGCTTTATCAAAAAAAAAAAGTTAGAATTGTGGATTGTTGTTTGTTGAACTTGGTGGATAGACTGAAAGATTTGGAGAAGGACTAAATCTCTCTCCTCCATCTCTGCCCTGCTGCCTATAGTTTGTACAGGTAAATTATGATGGAATGGATAGAAATCACATCACCTCTCAGATGCATTTTGTCCTGCAAGCAGGTACCTTGTTCAGTCTTTGCTCTGTTGTCACTTTCTCAGTGAGGCCTCCCCCTGGCAGCACTTCTCCCTTCCCAGTTTTTTGTTCTAGTTTTATCTGCAGTACTTTTCTCATTCTTACATACTATACAGTCTGTTTATCATGGTTTCTTTTTGTCTATCCTTACTGGAATGAAAACTCTGCAAGGGCAAGATATTTGTCTTTGCTCACTTCTGTATTCCCAGTGCTTAGAATGGCATCTGGTACATAAATAAATGTTCATCGAATGAATGAATGAATGAATGAATGCACTGAGTCCTATATCGGAATGTTTACTACACCCTATTCTTTCTGGCCTAGAAGTCATGGGACTTGTGTTTGAATATTGACTCTGCCACAAATTGCCTCTGTCTTTGAGCAAATCATTTAATCTCTGAGCACTGTAGTTTTCTTATCTTTAAAATAAGGGGTTAGAGTAAATGATTGCTAAAGTTCCTACTAGGTCTGTAGTTCTGTGATTATAATCTCTGGTTAAAAGAAACGATGTACTGCTATTAAAATTGCCACAGATATTTCCTAAAAAGTTTGAGTTTCATTGGTGGGCAAGTGGATTGAAAGAGAGTTTCAGAAAAAATTTTTCAGAGGCACCATCTGCTTTCACTAAGAGTTCTCAAGCATTCTAGATATGGTTGCTTTTGAGCACCTTTCCATTAGCCCTTTTAAGATAAAGTCCTAATGTCTAGATAGGGGTTTCTGAGCCCTGCATATTCTGGCCCTGCCTGATTCCTCCAGCTTCACACTGCCTTTGCGTCTAGGCACTGTTGCAGTCCTTCTGATTTGTTTCCGTTTTTTGAATGAATGATGGGTTTCCCAGCTTCAGTCCACTGAATATTTCTGTTTCTTCTACCTGGTGTCCTTGGGGCCTTACCTGTTCCCCTTTGTTTGGCCACTGCCTACTTATACTTTAGATCTCAACACATAGGGGTCTGGACTTAGGGAGGGATTGGCAACAGGGTTCCCAATCTCACTAGCTAAAGTGTGGAGACTGGAAAGGGCTGAGTTTGCTCAGGAACTGTAGCTAGTCTGGATTGGCTGGAGCAGCTCTACAATAAGAATGCTAGGGTTTTTGGGATTAGATTGTGGAAGGCTTGGGTGCCAGAGTGAAGAGTCTGTCTTCCTTCACTGGGTACTGGGAAGCCACTGTAAGTTTTTTGAGAAGCATGGTGACATCATAAAAATTTTATGAACTAAACAACACAAATATACCTCGAACAGCATTGAAAACATCATTTCCCTAATTGTTTTTTTTTTTTTTTAAAGATTTTATTTATTTATTTGACAGAGATAGAGACAGCCAGCGAGAGAGGGAACACAAGCAGGGGGAGTGGGAGGGGAAGAAGCAGGCTCATAGCGGAGGAGCCCTGATGTGGGGCTCGATCCCAGAACGCCGGGATCACGCCCTGAGCCGAAGGCAGAAGCTTAACCGCTGTGCCACCCAGGCGCCCCTTCCCTAATTCCTAAAGCATACTTGGTGGGGAGTGGGTAGGGATAAATGCTAGGGTTCCTGTTTTGTACATGGGGAAAAGCTGGGACACATAGTGATTAAAGGACTTATTTTAGGCGTCACAGAAAAGCAGTGTTGAGCCAATAAGTGTTTTTATAATTAGATGGAATGGTGGTCTGCAAGACTCATGGATGCTGCAAATGGCTTCATTCGTTTTTCAAGCAGGTAGCAAGGTGAATAGTTGGGTTGAACGGTGAGAGGCAGTACATCAAAGGTGACTGACTTGTGGATGCTTCTGGAAGCTTTGGCAGAGATTTGGATTCTGTTTAGTAGATAACAGGCCACTTTTGGGGGTGGATACAGGTTGCTTCTTTCTATCATAGCAGTCCTCTCCCTGTGTGGTTGCTATGTGTCTAGATTAAGCAAGATCAAGGAGTGGGAAGAGTGCTTTCATAGCCTCATCTGTGATTCTGTTTATTTAAACTTTAAGTCAGGTATTTGGGTTTTGCAGCTTCTCCTTAAAGATTGTGTTTAAGCTAGGTTTGAAAATGAAAGACTTCAGTGGTATAGTAGCTAATCTCCAGTGACTACTTACCACTCTGCATTGGATCTGCTTTGCAGACTTTAATGTGCATCCAGATCACCTGGGGATCTCATTAAAATGCAGATTCTTAGGTAGGGCTTGAGACTACATTTCTTGCAAGCTCCTAGTTGATATTGATGCTACCGAGTTGGATGTGCTAGACCTGGATTTCCCTTCACCTGACCCTTCTTCCTTTCTGCTCTCCCCAGCCTTTTTCTTTCTTGGCATCTCAGATACCTCTGCAGAAAGAATGGTCTTTTCAAAATGAAAATCCGATCTTATCACCTTACTGTTTAAAACCCCTCCTGGCTCCCCCTTTTACCTGTGTATAATGGTCTGGCCCATTTGCCTTTCCTGCCTCATCTCATACCATCTTTGCATTTTTCAACCATCAGGCCCCTTTTTGCCCCTTTTGATGCTCATGTGCCTCCCACCCTGAGCTTTGGCACATATAGTTCCCTCTGAAGCAGCACTCCTCCACCTTCCTTCCACTAGCTATTCCTCCTTCCAATCTCAGCTCAAGTGTTACTTCCTCTGGAAGCTGCCCCTGGCTTCCCAGTGTAGTGACCTTTTGCCGTTGCCTCTTGGGCCATTGCCAGGCCATTCTGGCACATAGCTGGGGCCAGCATCAAGGAAATAGGGGGTTTGTTTGGTGTATTGCTGGATATTGTTTTCTAATTGTTCTCTCAAGTGGAACGTTGTGCATCATTTTAGGAAGTTGTAGATTGCACAAGAGGTGCCTTTCAGAAGCTACTCTGCTTGGAGGGGCGGTGATGGTGAAAGTGTACTTGGTGTGTAGGAGGAAGGGGATGAACAAAGAGTTTCCGCCAGGAACGACTCATGTCATCTGAAGCTGGGTTTGGAGGCTGCTGTTTATGTGTACACACTCAGTGGATGGTCATATGTCCTTCTCCCTACCCCCACGCTTCTCCTTTCTCTCTCGTTCTTGCAGTTTTAGAAAAGCAGAAACTAAACCCCAAAGGAAGGAATTGCCTAGTTCAGGGCTGTAGGAGAAAAGAAATCCAGGTCTGATTACAAGCCAGGCTTCTTTACCCACTGGGCTGTTGCTGGTTTGCATTTGCTTCTTGAAGCCCAGCAGCCTCTGGCAGCTTCCTGGGTATGTGAACAGCCTTGTTTAGGTCACACTCTTTCTTCCCAAACTGACTTCGTTGAAGAGATGCCCTGAATATGTTTGACAGAAAATCTAACACACCTCACTAGTTTGGTCACCTTTCCTGCTGTGTCACTCTTTCAGCAGTGACTACTGTCAGAAGTAGCATCTGTGGGGTTTTTAGAGGCATCTTTAGAGGTTCCCCCCTGCTCCCATTCCCACTTTGGAAATTTGTCCTCTGCATTTTGGAGCCTTCTTGTAACTTATTACAGGTTAGACTGTAAGGTCCACTTATAGTCTAATCTCTCTGGGCATGTGGCTGTCTCCTAAGTTGTCTGTGTTGTGACTGGTACATAATAGGCACTCCACACATGTTCATAAGGACAGATGTCTTAATTTGTAATCTTTTGGGCAGGCACACCTTCCCCCGTCTTTCAGCAGTGCTGGCCGTGATTCTTTAAGGCTGAGGGTGTTTGTACCTGTGAAATCCTCAGCAGGATTTGTTGCACGCTGTAGGGAGTGACATGAGCCACGGGCACATTTGCAACTGGCTTCACAGCTGCGTATTCCCTTGCTGGAATTCACTGGCTTGAGCTGTGGGATGTACAATGTTAAATGAAATGGCTTGGTCCAGTGGGGCAAATCTAAAGGTGGTTATCTTGTTATCTTCCTGTTATCTTCTTGTTATCTTCCTGTTATCTTCTAATGTGAGCTCTGAGAGCGGCCGTGCTTATCTTCCCATTGTTTGCTACAACGATCCAGAGAGCAATGAGTACAGAATAAATAACTATAGAAAATCCATACTAAATGGATGAAGGATTAATACATTCATGCTAGCTTAAAGGTTGGGGTGCAGAGCTGGGGAGGCCGCACAGCTTATTCATGTCTGTTCTCTGTGACTCATTGGTGTCCCCTCCCTCCCTCTGTCTTTATTTTGGGCTTCTCTTCCTTTAAACTGCCATCAGAAGGCCAAGCCCTTTTTCTGTTCTAATCCCATTATTTGTGCTTCATTACTAGACCTGCTTGTGGTATTAGCTTAGTGATTTCCCAAATTCCCATGACTCTCCTCAGGAGCCCAGCATTGTGTTCTCATGTGCTTTGACCTTCCTAGTTGTATGGTGTCTCTTTGCAAGCCGAAGGGTCTTAGCATCAGGGTGGGAGAAATGTGGGGGCCATGGCAGAGAGAGATGGAAATGATGCGGATTCATTTCTTGTTCCAGTCTAAGCAAGTGTCCAGACCTCCATCTCGTATGGCTCTGATCCTTTCCGAGCAGGAACACTGGGTCTCTGACGGGGCTGTGGGCAGAGAGTGTGCGTTTGTGTGTAGGATTCAGGCATCAGCTCGCTGTAGGTGCCACTTCCTGTGTGAGGCCTCCTTGATCGCAGGATGGGTGGCTGTGTGGTTTAGTTGGTTGGAGCACAGGGCTGATTGCTTTTTCTTTCTTTTAAAAATAATTTTCAGGACATAGCTTTGATTCTTTTCTTTGGTGTTGAGCTGTGGAATTTCCGTAGAAACCTTTTGAATTGTGTTTTACACACCATCCAGTTCTACCTCCTGTCTTCTTGAAGTTTTATCAGTGCTTCTAGTGTTGCCCTGGGGAATAGTGATGGTCATAATTAATATCTACTGATGACGACCTATGTGCCAGATCTCCTGTAAATCCTGTATACACTCTCAGGGAATCCTCAAAACAGCCTTATAAAGTAGTGATAGTATCACTGTTGGGACCATCTCCATTTTATAGGCGAAGAAACTATGAGATCCATTTGGAAAGATATTAGATGCCCCTTTTTGTTAAAAACAGCAAAACGAAAACAAAAAGTGTAAGCATCCTTTTGAGAAAAAAGAATGTGTACCTTGCCTGAATCATAGGCATATTTTCTAGGCTGCCTGCTAAGGTGTAAGATTCAGTACAGGGTCCCCCTCCCTTTTCTTTTTTAGAACTGTTACCAAGGAGATATATTGCCTTCCAAAGGCAAATACGATGAAGATTTTCCCCTGCTTTTGGCTACTCTTTTGTTTGAAGAATGTCACTGTATCCCACTGTTTTCCTTACAGGAAAGAGGGATAAAAATGCCTTCTTGTGAACTCTTGTGGTTAGAGTATTCCAATATCTCAGGGAAACATTGCATTCTTTAAAAATGGATTCAATCCATGCCATTCCTATTCATCTGTAATGCCAGCCATTGCTAAGAGTGTCCATATAAGCATTTGCCTTCTGTCTGCTGAGACACGAATGGATGTGGGTTAGATTCAGTCACCTTGTGGGAGGTGGATAAAACTGGACTGAAAAAATGGACATCAGAGAGAGTCTCTTCTTAAATCCCTGTCAGCTCCAGAGATGACGAGCATTGAGAAAAACTGTTTTGTGTTATCTTCTATAGGAATGAGGCATTTGTTCACAACCAATGTCCAGGGAATTTTCTTTCTTTACAGAAATGACTACAGTTTTCTCAGTTGTAGCCCAGTCCCATTATCACTGCTCATGAAGGATATACATGAACATGTTGCAGTGGCCAATTTTCAGATTTCATTTAATTCTTCTAGCCTCATTTTCAGAGCATCCTTTAATAGAGCTATAGCCAAATAGCAGGGTTTAACACATTTAGTTTGGTCACCTTTTGTTTTTTTTGTCCTCAGTTTTAGTAGATAGTCTCCTGAGAAGTGAAATTGCTGAGGTCTGGAGCAGGATGGAAGAGTGAAAAAGCAATTTTTGTCATTAACTGAAGGGGCTTCAGGGTGCTTTGTGAGTTGAAGTTTCTCAGTTTTATTAATGAGAAGTAGGTATTGGAAAAATATATTTTGATAGCTTTGTTGCGATGTAATTCATGTGCGATGTAATTCACATCCCTGAATTAGCTCAGGGACCCCTGAGGAGACAGTAGACTGAGTCTGGGATAGGTGAAAAGGCTCCTAGACTTTACTCTTTGGTTCATATTGGGAGACCTAAACTTGAATTTGACTCTTCCTTTTCTCTAAGCCTCATCCCCTCACCTGTAAGATAGAGATAATAGTGCCTGGTCCTACTTTGTAAGGCTGATTTGAGGATTTAGTGAGCTAACAGAGGTAAAGTACTTAGGTGGCACACCCTCAGTAAACAGTAGGTGGTGTAGACCCTTAAACCAGTTTCAAACAGAGTCATTGAATTTGGGAACCTTATCTTTCTGGCTATATAGAGGTGAAAGAGAGAGAGAGAGAGAGTGAGTGTGTGTGTGTGTGTGTGGTTAAAAAATAGTTAATTGAATTGAAAATTCATTATATTAGGGAAATAAAATAGTTATCTGTGGTACCAATTTAACCTAGAGTTATCAGATAAGATACAGGATGCCCAGTTAAATTTGAATTTCCGATAAAGAACAAAAATTTGGTAGTATAAGTTAGTCCCCAAATACTTGTTGGTTACCTTAACTTCAGCTGATTGTCTTATATTTTTATTTGCGAATTCTGGGAACCCTGCCATAATCCCATTGTTTCTTGTTTGGAATCTTTTGTCTACCTTTATGATTACTACAAATGAGGCAAGGAATTTCTAATAGGATGTAGAGGTATGATTTTATTTGCATTTTTCCCGTAGCCCCATCCTTTGTTGTTTCTAGGAGAAACCTGGCCTTTTGTGAGTAGCCCTATCATGCACTGAAACACTGGTTGTATAGCAGCCAAAAATCTTTGTTGAGAAATAAGCAGAAGGAAATCTCTCTGATGGCACTTCCTCTGCTTCATCGTATTGCTGAGGTTGTGCTGAGGAGGACGTTGGAATGGAATCGTAAATGTCTGGCCGTGATGTTCACTTTTCACCTTGGGGCTCCATGGGTGGGAACTGTGTTTTCAGGCTTCAGTAGCCTTTTGGAAGACTTACCTGTGCAGGACGCCAGCAATGAGCATCCCTTGTGTGCAGGTCTAGGTAACACATGAATACCAAAGAAAAGAAAATCCTGCTCCTTGATAACTGAAGAACTTATGGTTTCACAGAGAGATAGGATCAGCATGTATCAATAATTGCAATAGCTTAATGAGCGCTTCCTTTGTGACTTCGCTTCAACACTGGTAGGTGCTTTCCGTGCATTGTTACAGTCACAGCAGCTCCATGAGCAAGATCCTCTGATTATCCTCATTTTCCACTTTAGGAAATGGAAGCGTAAAATCATGGGTTGAAGCCTGGAGCGACATACAGATTGGTCTGACTTTTAAAAGCCTCTGTTCTGTCTTATCTCTTGCATCAAAAATTCCTTGTATAGGTTGAATCACCTGAAATTACCAATATCTTACCAATTCTTTTTGACCTACAAAAGTGACAATTGTATATGGAGTTCAACCCAGTCCAGAGAATTAGGTGGTATACATATGTACAAACATACACACACACAGCCCTCTTCACCGTTACTACACGTGATTTGTGCATTACACATGACTTACTGAGGCTGACTGGGGTGAATGAGATATGTGGGCCTAGTTAAGGCTTATCAGAGAGGCTTCGGGAAATTAGTTTTCATTTCTTCACTTGTTTACTCACCCACTCACTCAGTAGCTCACTCATTGAATAGAAGCTAATGAAATTCTGCCAAGCATTATATTAAGCATAATTTTTAGCAGGCTTTTCCCCCCTACTTTTTATTATGAAAAATTTTGCTCCTGCCTGTTTGTAGTGAATCCTCCTCTCACCCCTAGGCAACTACTGATCTGTTTTCTGTATGCTGGCCATTTCTGGCCATTTCATAGAAATGGAATCCTGCAACATGTGGGCTTCTGTGTCTGGCTTCTTTCACTTAGCCTAATATTTTTCACGTTCGTCCATGTAGTAGCATGTGTCACTAGTTCATTCCTTTTTGTTGCTGAGTGGTATTCTTTTTTTTTTTTTGAAAGTTCTTTTTTTTTTATTATATTATGTTAATCACCATACAGTACATCCCCAGATTCCGATGTAAAGTTTGATGCTTCTAGTTGCGTATAAAACCCAGTGCACCATGCAATACGTGCCCTCCTTACTACCCATCACCAGTCTATCCCATTCCCCCACCCCCTCCCCTCTGAAGTCTTCAGTTTGTTTCTCATAGTCCATAGTCTCTCATGTTTCATTCCCCCTTCTGATTACCCCCCTTTTCTTTATCCCTTTCTTCCCCTACCGATCATCCTAGTTCTTATGTTCCATAGATGAGAGAAATCATATGATAATTGTCTTTCTCTGCTTGACTTATTTCACTTAGCATTATCTCCTCCAGTGCCGTCCATGTTGCAGCAAATGTTGAGAATTCGTTCTTTCTGATA
Organism: Ailuropoda melanoleuca; assembly: GCF_002007445.2. Lineage (NCBI taxonomy): Eukaryota > Metazoa > Chordata > Mammalia > Carnivora > Ursidae > Ailuropoda > Ailuropoda melanoleuca. The sequence goes on from NC_048220.1 coordinate 30,416,164, forward strand.
GCTGAGTAATATTCCATTGTATATATGGACCACAGCTTCTTAATCCAGTCATCTGTTGAAGGGCATCTCGGCTCCTTCCATGATTTGGCTATTGTGGACAATGCAGCTATGAACATTGGGGTGCATATGGCCCTTCTCTTTACTACGTCTGTATCTTTGGGGTAAACACCCAGTAGTGCAATGGCTGGGTCATAGGGTAGTTCAATTTTTAACTTTTTAAGGGACCTCCACACTGTTTTCCAGAGTGGCTGTACCAACTTGCATTCCCACCAACAATGTAGGAGGGATCCCCTTTCTCCACATCCTCTCCAACAATTGTTGTTTCTTGCCTTGTCTATCTTTGCCATTCTAACTGGCGTAAGGTGGTATCTCAGTGTGGTTTTGATTTGAATTTCCCTGATGGCTAATGATTTTGAACATTTTTTCATGTGTCTGTTAGCCATTTGTATGTCTTCATTGGAAAAGTGTCTGTTCATATCTTCTGCCCATTTTATGATTTGTTTATTTGTTTCTCGTGTATTGAGTTTGAGAAGTTCTTTGTAGATCTTGGATACCAGTCCTTTATCTGTGGTGTCCTTTGCAAATATATTCTCCCATTCCGTGGGCTGTCTCTTAGTTTTTTTGACTGTTTCCTTGGCTGTGCAGAAGCTCTTTATCCTGATAAAGTCCCATAAGTTCATTTTATCTTTTATTTCTCTTGCCTTTGGAGATGTGTCGTGAAAAAGGTTGCTCTGGCCGATGTCATAGAAGTTGTTGCCTATGTTCTCCTCTAGAATTTTGATGGATTCCTGTCTCACATTGAGGTCTTTCATCCATTTGGAGTTTATTTTTGTGTATGGTGTGAGAGAGTGGTCAAGTTTCATTCTTTTGCATGTAGCTGTCCAATTTTCCCAGCACCATTTATTGAAGAGACTGTCTTTTTTCCACCGGATGTTTTTTCCTGCTTTATCAAAGATTAGTTGCCCAAAGAGCCGAGGGTCCATTTCTGGGTTCTCTATTCTGTTCCATTGGTCGATGTGTCTGTTTTTGTGCCAGTACCATGCTGTCTTTGTGATCACAGCTTTGTAGTACAGCTCGAAATCCGGCATTGTGATGCCCCCAGCTTTGTTTTTCCTTTTCAACAGTTCCTTGGAGATTCGGGGCCTTTTCTGGTTCCATACAAATTTAAGGACTATTTGTTCCAGTTCTTTGAAAAATGTCCTCGGTATTTTGATCGGGATAGCATTGAAAGTGTAGATTGCTCTGGGTAGTATGGACATTTTAACTATGTTAATTCTTCCAATCCATGAGCATGGAATATTTTTCCATCTTTTTATGTCTTCCTCAATATCTTTCAAAAGTGATCTATAGTTTCTAGCATATAGGTCCTTTACGTCTCTGGTTAAGTTAATTCCAAGGTAACGCATGGTTTTTGGTGTTATTGTAAATGGGATGGATTCCCTAATTTCTCTTTCTTCAGTCTCGTTATTCGTGTATAGAAATGCAACTGATTTCTGGGCATTGATTTTGTATCCTGCCACCTTACTGAATTGTTCTATAACTTCTAATAGTTTGGGAGTGGATTCCTTTGGGTTTTCCATATAGAGTATCATGTCATCTGCAAAGAGAGACAGTTTGACTTCTTCTTTGCCGATTTGGATACCTTTGATCCCTTTTTGTCTTCTGATTGCTGTTGCAAGGACTTCTAGTACTATGTTGAATAATAGTGGCGAGAGTGGGCATCCTTGTCGTGTTCCTGATCTTAAGGGAAAGGCTTCCAGCTTTTCCCCATTGAGAATAATGCTTGCAGTAGGCTTTTCATAGATGGCTTTTATGAGATTGAGAAATGTACCCTCTATTCCTACACTCTGAAGGGTTTTAATCAGGAAAGGATGCTGTATTTTGTCAAATGCTTTTTCTGCATCAATTGAGAGGATCATATGGTTCTTGAGTCTTTTCTTGTTGATATGATGTATCACATTGATTGATTTGCGAGTGTTGAACCATGCTTGCATCCCAGGTATGAATCCCACTTGGTCATGATGGATAATCCTTTTAATGTACTGTTGGATTCTATTAGCAAGGATCTTGTTGAGGATTTTGGCATCCATATTCATTAGAGAAATCGGTCTGTAATTCTCCTTTTTGAGGGGGTCTTTGCCTGGTTTGGGGATCAAGGTAATATTAGCCTCATAGAATGAGTTTGGTAGCTTTCCTTCTGTTTCTATTTTTTGAAATAGCTTTAGGAGAATAGGTATTATTTCTTCTTTGAATGTTTGGTAGAATTCCCCAGGAAAACCGTCTGGGCCTGGAGTTTTATTATTTGGAAGGTTGTTTATCACTGACTCAATTTCTTCATAGTTAATTGGCCTATTTAAGAAATCTATTTCTTCCTGTTTCAGTCTTGGTAGTTTATAGGTTTCCAGGAAGGCCTCCATCTCTTCCAGATTGTTTAGTTTTTTGGCATATAGCTGTTGATAAAAGTTTCTAATAATCCTTGCAATTTCAATGGTGCTGGTCGTGACCTCTCCCTTTTCAGTCATAATTTTAATAATCTCAGTCCTTTCTCTTTGTTTTTGGACAAGTTTTGCCAGTGGTCTATCAATTTTATGGATTCTCTCAAAGAACCAGCTTCTAGTCCTGTTGATCTGCTCTACTGTGGTTCTGGTCTCTAATTCATTGATTTCTGCTCTAATCTTGGTCAACTCCTTCCTTGTCAGTGGGTTAGGCCTGTCCCTCTGTTGCTGTTCCAGTTTCTTGAGGTGAGAATATAGAAACTGCATTTTAGATTTTTCTATTCTTTTGAGTGAGGCTTGGATGGCTATGTATTTCCCCCTTAGGACTGCCTTTGCAGTATCCCATAGGTTTTGGACCGTTGTGTATTCATTCTCGTTGGTCTCCATAAATTGTTTAATTTGTTTTTTGATTTCCTGGTTTATCGAGTCATTCTTGAGCAGGATGGTTCTTAGCCTCCAAGTGTTTGAGTTTCTTCCAGGTTTTTCCTTGTGGTTGAGTTCCAATTTCAGAGCGTTGTGGTCTGAGAATATGCAGGGGATAATTTCAATCTTTTGGTATTGGCTGAGACCTGTTTTGTGTCCCAGAGCATGATCTATTCTTGAGAATGTTCCATGGGCATTTGAATAGAATGAGTATTCTTTGGTTCTGGGGTGTAGTGTTCTATATATATCTATGAGGTCCAACTCGTCGAGTATGGCATTCAAAGCCTTTGATTCTTTGCTTAGTTTTTGCCAGGGTGTTCTGTCTATTTCTGATAGTGGGGTGTTGAGGTCCCCTACTATTACTGTGTTCTTATCTATATGTCTCTTTATTTTGGTTAAGAGTTGGCTTGTGTATCTTGCTGCTCCCCTGTTGGGGGCATATATATTAATAATTGTCATATCCACTTGTTGAATACTTCCTTTAAGAATAATATAGTGCCCTTCTGTATCTCTCTCTATGGCCTCTAGTTTAAAATCCAGTCTATCTGATATGAGAATTGCTACTCCAGCTTTCTTTTGAGGTCCATTTGCGTGGAAGATGGTACTCCATCCCCTTACTCTAAGTCTGAATGCATCTTTGGGTTCAAAATGAGTCTCTTGTAGACAGCAAATGGATGGGTCATGTCTTTTTATCCAATCTGCAACCCTGTGGCGTTTTATGGGAGAGTTTAAGCCATTTAGATTGATAGAGATTATTGACAGATATGATTTTAATGATGCCATTTCTCTTTAAAGTCTTTGTATCGGTTGTGACTTGCTGCTCTGTATCACTCTTGGGGCCTTTTTACCTTTATAGAGCCCCCCTTAATATCTCCTGTAGGGCTGGTTTCGTGGTTACGAAATTGGTTAATGATTGGCGATTTTGGAACGTCTTTATTTCTCCATCAATTCTGAATGACAGCTTTGCTGGATAAAGGATCCTTGGCTGCATGTTTTTCTCTGAAAGAGCTTTAAAAATGCCCCCCCAAGCCTTTCTCTCATTCCAGGTCTCTGTAGACAGGTCTGACGTAATCCTGATACCTTTGCCTTGGTACGTGAGAAATTTCTTTGCCCTGGCCGCTTTCAATACTGTATCCTTGGATCTAATATTTGCGAATTGCACTATGACATGCCGTGGCGTAGGTTTGTCCTGGTTGAGCTTGGATGGGGTCCTCTCTGCCTCTTGGACACGAATGCTTGTTTCCCTTGCTAGATTAGGGAAGTTTTCAGCTACAATTTGTTCAAATATCTCTTCTAGACCTCTGTTTTTCTCCACCCCTTCAGGGATGCCGATGATTCTGACATTGGATCGTTTCATAGAGTCAGTAATCTCCCGTAATCTACATTCGTGGGCGTGGATTTTTTTAAGACCAGCTTCTATTTTCGTTTTTTCTTCTACTAACCCATCCTCCAATTCGCTAACGCGTTCCTCTGCCTCGGTGACCCTGGCCGTCAGAGCCTCTAGTTTTGACTGTATTTGGCCCATAGAATTTTTAATTTCTGTCAGATTCGCTCTCATTTCTGCCCTTAGGGATTCTATATTCTCAGCAACGCTTTCTCTGATGCTTTTTTCAAGTTTACTCATCATCTTGACCATTGTTGCTCTGAATTCCATTTCTGATAATTGGGATACATCCATATGTATTAATTCTGTGGCCGAGGCCAATTCTGTGGCAGAGGCCACAGACTCATTATCTTTTCTTTGCTGGGGGGGACTTCTCCTTCTCGTCATTCTGATGAAGAGAGATTGCAGGGTTGTCCAGAGCCCAAGTGTTGACTGGGACCCAGGCCGTGCGCCCTTGTTTTATAGAGATCTTAGGGATGTGGGCTTCTTCCTTAAAGAGTTTATTTATTTATTTGAGAGAGAGAGAGACAGTCAGCAAGAAAGGGAACCCAAGCAGAGGAGTGGGAGAGGAAGAAGCAGGTTCCCGGTGGAGAAGCCCGATGAAGGACTCCTTACGGAGCGTTGTGATCACACCCTAATCCGAAGACAGGTGCTTGGTGACTGCGCCACTCAGGCGCTCCGGGTTGTGGGCTTCTTGATTTTTCAGCCTGCCTTCTGGGGGAGGGGCCTGCCTGCAGGTACTCAGAAAACCCTTTTTGGGTAGAGTCTCCGTGTCTCCTGCGAGGAGCGATGGGGATGGGCACCCTGTGAGCCGGTATTTCCGGGCTTTTGTTCTCTGGCGGCTTTCCCTGGCGGTTTGCTATGCCTCTTCTGAGAGAGCAGCAGCGGCTGAAATTCAGCCTCTGTCTCAGAACAGAGGGATCGCGGATCGTTCTCCACTGATGTTCTGGCCACTTTAACTCTGTTTCTGTTGGTGCTGCTCAACCCTGCAGCATCCCGGGCTGTGCGCCCCACACCCGGCGTCCCAGCCCTCACTTCCAGGGCCGGCACGTCTCTGTCCTTTGTGTTTCCAACCCCGCCAGCCGCCAGCCGCCCCGCGCGGGCTCCCGGAGCTCCCCGTCTCAGTCTGGTGTCTCACGGGTGCTGACCGCGAGTCCGCCTGCTCCCCCGTGCAGGTGGCCCTCCAGCCGCCAGCCGCCCCGCGGACGCTCCCGGAGCTCCCGGTCTCAGCCTCGATCCAGTGAGCACACCGGAGCTCCGGAGCTCCGTGAGATGCTTGGTGGCGCACGCTCCCGGCTCACGGACTCAGTCTGCTGTTTCCAGAGTGCGGGTCCGCGGTTCGCCCTCTCCCCGGTGCAGGTGGCCCGCCAGCCGCCCTGCGCGCGCGCTCCTGGAGCTCGTGTTCTAAGTCTGCTGTCTCGCGGGTGCCGTCCGCGAGTCCGCCTGCTCCCCCGTGCAGGTGGCCCGCCAACCGCCAGCCGTCCCGCGTGCGCTCCCGGAGCTCCCTTCTCAGCCTGCTGTCTCAAGCGTGCGGGTCCGCGGTCTGTCCGCTCCCCCTTGCAGGTGGCTACCGCTTCCCGGCGCCCTGACACGGCGGCTCCCTCCCCCTTCTGTTTAGCTTCCGATATCTGTGCGCGGTTTCACGGCTCCCCGCTTCGTACCTCGATACTCAGCGCTGGAGATGTTCATTTGTAGAGATCCAGATGTATCTTCCTGCGTCTCAGGCTGATTCCGTGGATGTTCCTGCTGGTCTGGTACCTATCCAGCTCAACTCAGGGGACCGGCTGAAAAAGGGGTCCCCTACTCCTCCGCCATCTTAACCTCCTCCTGAGTGGTATTCTGTAGTATAGATATACTGCGTGTTGTGTTCCTGTTCACCAATTAAAAGATATCTGGGTAATTTCTTACTCTTTGGCTGTTATGTACATCGAAACTATGAATATTCTATACAAGTTTTTGGATAGTATATTTTGGATGTTTATCGTCATTTCTCTTAGGTAATTCGGAGTGAAATTGTGGGGTCATGTGACAAATTTATGTTTAATTTGAGCAGATATTTGAGAAAGGAGAGTGAAAAATGGCTTTATACAAAGGCTTAAAAGTGGAAATGAGGTTTGGGTTAGTCAGCTAAGCAGTGGTGACCTAGAGTTAAAGTACCAGAACCCCGAAAGGGGAGCTGGTCAGGTTTTCAACTGCGAGAGTGAGGAAGGTCAGCTGGAGTTAGTCAGAGAGATCCTGATGTCCCTGAAGGCTAATACTGCTTCTCTTTTCATATTTGGCAACGTGGGCAAAAAGCTTCTCTTTTCATTGTTGTTCATGGACACAGGCATTGGAATACCATTTCATTATCTTCCAGCACTGATCGTCCTTAACAGGAAAGTAGTGATGCCTCCTTCTAGAGCATTAGTTCTCAAATGCCGAGTCCTAGTTTCTGCTGAGAAAAATATAGACAGTGTAAGTAATGAGTTTTTCATAAAGCTAAATTTATCTAAAGCAGAGGTCTGTGTCTTATTCTGAGAGTGTATCTTTCTATTTTGGAATAGGTAAGACTATTGTTTTTTATATTAAGTGATAGGTAAATACATAAAATTCATTTATTTGAGAGAAGGGAGTGCACAAGTGGCAGAGAGGGGGAGAGGGAGAGAGAGAGAGTCCTCAAGCAGACTCTCCCGCTGATCTCGAAGCCTCATGTGGGCCTCGAATCCCACAGCCCCAAGATCATGACACTAGCTGAAATCAAGAGTTGGCCGCTCAACTGACTGAGCCACCCAGGTGCCTCACGAAATACATTTTTTAAATGATTGTGCTTGCCAGAATACAATATTGGCAAACAAATGCATGTGTGTGTCTGAGTCTCTGGGTTTCTGTATCTGTGTTTAGTTTAAGTTAGTTGTTTAGATCCCCAAATCTGGGAACCACTGCTCTGGAGAAAGTCTTGGAAGGAGACTGTTGGAATCCATGGTGGCCCTTGTGTTTTGCCTCCTTCCTGGTTTTCTTCTATGATTGTGAGGGGTAGGCAACTGCAGGGAGGCCTGGATAAGACCAACCTAAAAGGTTAGTAAAAATCCAGAAAAGACCCTCACAAGCATGCAACACCATTACTCAGACATCTGACTCTGTAAATACATGTAGTCGATGGGCGCATGCCATTTTCAATCACTTTGGTAGTGTGAGGAAGCCAGAACCAAGCTCAGGTTGGATTTCTTATACATGTTTGGGCTCACCAACAGTTGATTCTGTTCAAGGTAAGTGGTTGTTTCCTTTGCATGCTGTGCAGAGGCCTGAGGCTCTGCACACAGTACTGTGGTGAGAGGTGTGGGGCAGGACAGTTACCCGGTCCTGAGGGTGGAGGGAGTCCTAAGGCCTGCTTCAAAGTGCCCATTCTCTAGCTGGGGGTTTAGGGAGTGGAATTTTTCTGTAATATGAACTCTAAGTACACATAACCATTTCCCCAATTAGTAGTAACAATAGTGATGATGCCATGCATGACATTAATAGGAGTGAAGTGCATTGAGCCAAACACTGGGCCAAGTGCTTTCAGGTATGATGTAATCTGACCCTAGCAACAATTGTGTTAAATACGGTTATTCCTTTTTTATGTGAAGCAATTTAGGTCAGAAATGTTTAGTGACTTGTTCATTTAAGTTGCCACTGGGTAAGAGATGTGGAGCTCACTGCCAGTAAGGGGACTCAGCCTGTTTTCTTAAAAACCCAAACCTCTCAGTTTAGTACTTTCTACCCCAGATTTCATTTCTAGAGGCCCAGAACTTTGGATTCACCTTCCCTGGGGAGGTCTTCTGTGTGATAAGGAAGTCCAGGATGGATTCTGTGGGCTGTGCTTATTAGCAAGGCCTCCCTGAGGCGGTTCACATAGCTCTGGTGTGTCTAATGTGCTTTATTTGTTGCCCCTCTGTGTACAGACGATTCTATTGATTCAGCCTTGGGAAGTCTTTGCTCTGGCTGACCTCTTCACCCCTTTTGTTGATACATCCCCAGAATCTTCCAAGTTCACACCCCAGTTGTAACCCCTGCCTCCTGGGGCTGAGGATGGGATATGAGTACCAGTCCTGCTGCTCATGGGCGTCTGTGGGCCAGAGGGTTCTACTGGGTCTCGTGCAGGTGCCTCCCCGCCCCTTGCCTGCCCTTGGGAAATAGGGGCTATTTGTATATTATCTTCACTCAGTTCTCACAGGCCATATTTGAAATGCTTTGCCATTTTCTAGTGAAGAAGGTAGAGCAGAAATGAGAAATTTGAAGGTTCTTTTAATTTCTCTTTTGTTTCTAAGTTTAAGAATGTATTTTTGGACAACACTGGGCTGAACAACATTTGCATCTCTTGTATTTGCTAAACTTCACTATGGTTTGAGGTGGTGAAATCCCATTCATCTAACTAGTATCAGATTTTGCTTACTGGTACTGAAATACTTTCTTGCCTTCCTTATTCTTGCCTTCCATACCCCCCCCCCCCCAAATTAACATTTGCCTTAGTTTTATCCTGAGCAGACAGTGAAATATGGCTGGTGTTACTAAGTTTTGGTAAAATGGAGCTGCCAAGGCATGCAGTGGTTGAGTTGTGCAGTATTTGGCTAGAATCAGACCTAGAAATCAGGTCTTTGATTGCTAGCCCAGTTCATTTCCTTCTTACCACTTTGTGGAACAGACTGGCCTTTGACAATGAGATCCCAAGACTGGGCAGAAACAGAGGCCCCTCTTAGCTGGTGGTTGAGCTGCATCCAGGATGGTCCATTTGTGTGGGACCAGCGTTGACCTCCAAGATGGACCAACCAGCCCCTGAAGAAAGAAAAGTTCTTTCATCAATGCAGAGAGTATCCTGGCTCCTATGCACTGCTGGAAGTTTCTAGCACTGGAATAGAGTTGCAGAGCAGCTTTTCTTACTGTGGATGAACTCAGAACATATGTCTTATCCATATTTGGCACATGACTTACTAAGCTTATGTCCTTGTACTTGTCTAATTCTCTGGCACCTTGCCCATCAGTTAGTTGGCCCTTTTTTAGATAAGTGCCTGTATGACCAGGTCTTCTGTTTTTAAGTCATGAGCCTTGACTTTTAACAGAAATTTACAACTTTTCAAAGGACTTAGTTGAATACAATTGCATGAAATGACAGTGTTAAATTTTGTAGTGTAGACATGTTAAAATGGAACTCGATAAAGTGTGTGCTCTCAGTGTCTGTTTTGAAAGGTCTTATTTGTGTGTTTTATCAGTCTATGTTAGATATTTTTATTACTCAAGTAATCTGTGTTCATTGTAGAGTGGTTAGAAGACTCAGATAAGCAAAGAGAAAGAGGAAAAGAAAGGAAAAAAAAATTACATACTGTAAGTAAAAGCCCCTCGAGAGAAGCCAGGATGTGGAGGGCTTTGAATTTCCCAGAAGGAGGGGTCGAGTCAGTTGGTGCAAGTCATTATCATTCCCAGAATCACTCTTCTCTTCCTTGTTACAGACGCTAGAGAGCAAGACAGGTTGGGCTGTCTGAGCATGTGCTGGAGGAAGTCAAGGTAGTATTTTTTTTTGCTACATTCTCTTAAGAGCCCAAATGTTTCTGGGGGCCAGAAGTCCTGCTGTTAATCTATCACCTACCAGGGGTGGCTGTGAAAAGGGAAAAATTAGTCCTTTGGAATCTCCTTTTTATACAGTTGCTAGTTCTCAAGCAGAAAGGGGGAAACAAAATCTTAGAGTCATACTTCTTGGCTTACTCCTTCCAGCCCTGCTGGAGCTGTCCGTTCATTCACTCATTCATTCTTTAATTTATTCATCTATCTATCCATTCAGTATCTGATTCTGTGCACCTACTGAGCACCAGACATTGTATTTTTTTCTGGAATACAGCATGAATAAGACAAGTCCCTGCTCTCCTGAGCTTATATCGGATTGGTACAAGTTGTAGTATCATTACTTCCCTTTCAGCTTTTCCTTCTACGGCCACGAACGCCTTCTCCTGTCCCCTGGAGTGCCCAGACTCCTGGGTTCTGTCTTTGGAGCTCAGTTCACTCTCAGACCCACAGCCAACCTTAAACTTGATTGTCCCCAACAGGGAAGGTGAGGAGAAGACAGCAGTTGGCTAGCTAATTCTTCACAAAATGGGACTTTACTTTTTTGGGGAGGAGCAGGGGAGCAGATCATGGGGGGGGCGGTTCCTGGCTTTATCAGAGAGAAGGCCTCATTGTGTGTTGTTGTTGGAGCAGATCCCAGAGACCGGTACAGTTCTTTGGACAGCGCTGAGCTAAGCTACCATGCCATAAAATAATAGCCGAAAGAATCAGTGTGGAATTTAGGGTAGTATCAAAGGGAGCTCTGTGTTACAGCTCTCTCCAGGCAGAGGGTAGGACTTCAGCCCTGGGTCAAGCCCTGCTGTTAACTTCGTCACGTATTAATGAACACGGCTTTTGTATCTTCTCTCTGTTCATACTCTTTCTTGGTCCCTCTTAATCTCTTATTGCTGTCTCTTTAGGTCTCTCCCTCATTGTGTAGTCATTTATTAAGGAATTTTGATGGAAAATTTAGATTTTAGTGTCCGTAAATGCTCTTTCTTTTGAGCTATGACATAGTTCGGTGGATGGGTGAGTTGCAGGGATGGGAGCGTTTGACACAGATAACTTAAGAAAGTTCCAGGAAACCATATTTCCTAACCTTTAGTCACTCATGTATTGCCATCATGATTTTCTGTCACATAGATGTAACACCTATTCTATTGCTTACCTAATATGTTTCTTTAAATGGGAGTACTTACTCTTTTTGAAAGGGTACTCTTGGTTTTAAAAGAGTATTTCATGACTTGGTCATAAATAAAACACCTGTATAATTTGCTCGAAATAGAAGGTAACCATAAAAATCGATGTATCAACTCTAATTTTATTTATGTGCCACCTAAAATATCTTGTACACCACAAGGTTGTATGCTTGCCACACTTTGGGAAGTCTTTTTATACATTGTAGCAGCTTGACCAGCATATTCCTGGAGAGTCCGAGGAATAAATTTCCCTCCTTCCAGTAACTTGCCCTCCATCTCCCCTTCCTGCACTAAAGTGAGTCACTAGATAATGACATAAGTTGGTATGTGTGAGGCCATGGGGAGTGTCACAGGTATGAGGGAAGGGAACATTTTGGTCTGCCCCTTTGTCCACTCATCTGTGGCACTGGCCTCTTGATTAACTTTGCTCTGAACTCTGGGTGCAGAGTAACATAGCCAGTGCTGAGGAGCAGAAGGTGCAGACGCTGAAATGTGCAGTGGACCAAGATGTCTACATGGCAGGGGATGTTTCCTGAACTCCTTAGCAGCTTTGCTCCATCCCGTGTGGCAGAGCAGAAGCTGGTGCCAACAGCCAAGGTTCACATCCTGAGCCTGCTCCTTCTGTGACATTGACAAGTAACCCGTTTCTTCATTTATTCAACAAATAAACATTAGGTGCCTACTATGTGCCAGCGACTGTTTTAGGTTCTAGGGATATACTAATTAGCGAAATGGGGGTGGGGGTGGACAGCATGCTTTTGCAGAGCTTCCGGCCTTCTTTTCATCTGCTTAATGGGAGTAATAATGGCTCTCCCTCCTCTGGTTATTGTGAGGTTTCAGTGAGTTGGTGTATATGAAGTCGGCTTGTTAGTATTAGCATAGTGCCTGGCTTGGCAATTGCTTAATAAATGCTAGCTGCTTAATTACGTTGTTGAGGTGCCTAGCGTTGTACCAGGCTTTGAACCCACTTCTGCTTTATCTTCAGCAGCACGCAACTGAATTTTTGCCTCCTTATTGCTTAGCCTTTAAGTAATTCTTTTTTTTATGATCAATTAACCAACATATAGTACATCATTAGTTTTGTATGTGTGTGTTTAATGATTTATTTATTTATTTTTAATGATTTTTTATTATATTATGTTAGTCACCATAGAACATCCCCGGATTCCGATGTAAAGTTCGATGCTTCATTAGTTGCGTATAACACCCAGTGCACCATGCAATACGTGCCCTCCTTACTACCCATCACCGGACTATCCCAATCCCCCGCCCCCTCCCGTCTGAGGCCCTCAGTTTGTTTCTCTTAGTCCATAGTCTCTCATGTTTCATTCCCCCTTCTGATTACCCCCCCCCC
>NC_048220.1:30431795-30432104 GCF_002007445.2 Ailuropoda melanoleuca
TTTTTTTTTTTTTTTTTTTTTTTTTTTTTTAAAGATTTTATTTATTTATTTGACAGGGAAACAGCCAGTGAGAGAGGGAACACAGCAGCGGAGTGGGAGAAGAAGAAGCAGGCTCCCAGCGGAGGAGCCCGATGTGGGACTCGAACCCGGAACTCCGGGATCACGCCCTGAGCCAAAGGCAGACTCTTAACGCTGCGCTACCCAGGCGCCTGTGGCTTTCTGTTCTGTATCACTCTTGGGGCCTTTTTACCTTTATAGAACCCCCCTTAATATCTCCTGTAGGGCTGGTTTCATGGTTATGAAATTGGC
>NC_048220.1:30432379-30574212 GCF_002007445.2 Ailuropoda melanoleuca
GTGGATTTTTTTAAGACCAGCTTCTATTTTCGTTTTTTCTTCTACTAACCCATCCTCCAATTCGCTAATGCGTTCCTCTGCCTCGGTGACCCTGGCCATCAGAGCCTCTAGTTTTGACTGCATTTGGCTCATAGAATTTTTAATTTCTGTCAGATTCGCTCTCATTTCTGCCCTTAGGGATTCTATATTCTCAGTAACATTTTCGTTAATACTTTTTTCAAGTCTACTCATCATTTTGACCATTGTTACTCTGAATTCCATTTCTGATAATTTGGTTACATCCATATCCATTATTTCTGTGGCAGAGGCCACAGGCTCACTGTCTTTTCTTTGCTGGCGGCGGGGAGGCTTCTCCTTCTTGTCATTCTGATGAGGAGAGGTTGCGGGGTTGTCCAGAGCCCAAATTATTTACTGGGACCCAGGCTGTGTGCCCTTGTTTTATAGGGATCTTAGGGATGTGGGGTTCTTCTTTAAAGATTTTATTTATTTATTTATGTGGCAGAGAGCCAACCAGCGAGAGAGGGAACACAAGCAGGGGAGTGCGGGAGGAAGAAGCAGGCTCCCAGCGGAGAAGCCCGATGAGGGACTCCTTTCCGGGATGCCGGGATCACCCCCTAAGCCGAAGACAGGCGCTCAATGACCCACCCAGGCTCCCCGGGTTGTGGGCTTCTTCATTTTTCAGCCTGCCTTTTGGGGGAGGGGCCTGCCGTGCGGATACTCAGGCAACCCTGTTTGGGTAGAGTCTCCGTGTCCCTGCGAGGGGGGATGGAGATGGGCATGCTGTGAGCCGGTATTTCCAGGCTTTTGTTCTCTGGCGACTTTCCCTGGCGGTCTGCTGTGCCTCTTCTGAGAGTCAGAGCAGCAGCGGTCGAATCTCAGCCTCTGTCACAGAACAGAGGGATTGCGGCCGTTCTCCACTGATGTTCTGGCCACTTTAACTCTGTTACTGTTGATGCTGCTCAACCCTGCAGCGTCCTGGGATGTGCGCCCCACACCCGGCGTCCCAGCCCTCACTTCCAGGGTCAGCGCGTCTCTATCCTTTGTGTTTCTAACACCGCCAGCCGCCCGCCACCCCGCGCGCTCCCGGAGCTCCCAGTCTCAGTCTGGATCCAGTGAGCACACCGGAATTCCGGAGTTCCGTGAGATGTCTGGTGGTGCGTGCTCCCAGCTCACAGTTTCAGTCTGCTGTCTCGCGGGTGCCGTTCCACGAGTCCCCCTTCTCCCCGGTGCAGGTGGCTACCGCTTCCCGGTGCCCGAACATGGTGGCTCCCTCCCCTTCCGTTTATCTTCCGATATCTGTGCACGGTTTCACGGTTCCCCGCTTTGTACCTCAATACTCAGCACTGGAAATGTTCAATTGTAGAGATCCAGATGTATCTTCCTGCGTCTCAGGCTGATTCCGTGGATGTTCAGGCTGGTCTGGTACCTCTCCAGTTCGACTCAGGGGACCGGCTGAAAAAGGGGTCCCGCACTCCTCCGCCATCTTAACTTTCTCCAGTACATCATTAGTTTTTGATGTAGTGTTCAATGATTCATTAACCTTTAAGTAATTCTTTAAACCCCACAGCCTCTAGAAAACTTGGATGGCTTGGAACCTCCTTGCCTAATCATAGGACTCTAAAAACCCCTGGTCACCTCCTGAAACAAGCTTACTCACCACCTAGCTGCCATGATGAGTTGACATTCTCATGCCCTGGATGACATTTTGTCCTTCTGAAAACTGTGAAAGCCTCCCCTCTCTCCCGCTTTTTCCCCCTTGGCACCTCCTTTCTTCTGTAGTATGAGGAAGGTTTGGGCAGAAATCCTGGCCCTGCAGTGTTCTCTTAACACAAATCTTTATTACTGCCTGTGGGAGAAGCCCATGATACCATGGTTGGTCTAAAACAGGGGTATTGGTGCTGGGCCTTGGCACTTGTCTGTGAAGGAGTTTTACTGTATTTTAATTCTGTTCATTTCTGAAAGGAAAACTTCAATGCATCACCTCTGTAATGAACCACACAAACATAAGGTGTTGCCCTGTCCTAGTGGCAAAAGTCTCCACGGACTCGAGTACTCAGTAGCCTGTCCGATAGTGACTTTTGTGCCCTGTGGCCATGCTGTGTGGGCCACTGCTTCACGAGGGAAACCCAGCTGGCCTGCACCCGGCGAGTGTTGGTACTGTTACGTAGAGTCTGGAACAACTTGAACAGTGTGCATATTAGTGTGCTTAGTTTGCTAGGGCGGCCTAACGAAGTACTGCAGACTGGGTGGCTTAAACAACAGAAATTTATTTTCTCTTAGTTCTGGAGATTAGATGTCTAATATTAAGGTGTCTGCAGGGTTGCTTTCTTCTGAGGCTTCTTTCCTTGGCTTGTAGATGATTGTCTTCTCCCTAGGATTTCACGTAGTTTTCCCTCCATCACTGAATCCTAGTCTGTTTTTATAAGAACACTAGTTATATTGGATTAGGGCCCACGCATATGACCTCATTTAGGGGCCCCATCTCCAAATATAGTCATATTCTGAGGTACTGGAGGTTGGGGCTTCAACTTATGAATTTTAGGGGGATACAGTTCACCCCATAACAGTGTGATTCAGGAAGGCAGTTCTAAAGTATACTTTTTACATAAGCCTTGAGTTGCTCAGAGTGGTCTTTTGAGGGTTTTAGGAAGAACTCAAAGTGAGCCAGCTTCAGGCTAGGTCGCCTCTGCTGATCCTCAGAAGGGTTGACCAGGCCTCAAGTAGGTGGACGCTTTTATCCACCATAGGTAGGTAAGCTTTGATCATTTACCTTGTGTTCTGGCTACTTCCACAATAATTTGGGGAAGGATTTGTTGATAGGGAAAATATAATACTGTCCATCAGACAAGACTCAGAACTTTGTCAAGAGTTGGGAAAACCATGGCTTGAGCTTTCCAGTAATCTGACCCCCCCTTTCCTTCCGGTTAGAGGTACTGTAAACAGTGACTGCCTACAAGAGGGGTTTGGAGTCTGTTGACTTTGGCCAAGATGTAGCCTGAGAAGATTCATTAGTTTCTAATTCCTGTTCTCTCAGGATATTAAGTATTGCAATGAACTGGAAAACGTCTCTTTATTAAAATTGGAGGAAGACGGGGTGTTTTGAGGGAGATCTGGAACAGGAAGGGAGCGAACACCAGAAGTTTGACTGCATTCCTTCAGAGATTATTTTATCTTTTTTTGCACTGTCAGTGTTTAGTAGCTTAAATGTATACAGTACATCAAGGGTGGTAAAAAAATAAGCAGGATTCCAGAAGTGCTGACATGATAGCTAGTTTGTGAGGCAAGGAGTATGGTGGCTCAGGGTATAGGCTCTGGAGTACCACTGACCTGGTTCAGATCCTGGCTCTACAGTGCAACACCTGTGCGACCTTGGACCAATTATTAGCCTCTCTGAGCTTCAGTTTCCTTATATGTAAAATGGGAATGACTGTGGTACTAGCCTCATGAGGTGTTGCGAGGATCAAGCGATACTGCATGGAACAGCCTGAGTCGGTGCTCAAAAATCATTAGCCATTTGGTAGCCTGTTTGTATTATCAGTGCAGGATGATCCCCAAGCTGTTTCCCCAGGCTGGTGGCTAACTTCTAATTAAGAATAAAAAGCATTGTATTACAAAGTTACATGAGTTTTGTCGGGTTCCAACCTTATTTGCTTTTCCATTTCTAGCTAGGTGAGCTTACTTCAATCTTTTTTTTGAGAATGACATTCAGGGAGGGTATTTTTTTCAAATCAGAAAGAAATATTTTTTAAAATTATATTTGGTGTTCTGCTAAACATTGAAGATTGGTTAGTTTTACTGGCTAAAAAAAAAGTATGGTAACTACGTGAGGGTCATGCATTCATATTTACTCCACACATTTATTTAGATGTCCCTGTCACCGTCTTGCATCCTTCCTGTGCTTCCTTTGCATTCTCCAGTCATACTGGCCTTTCTCTCTTGCCCACGACAGGGCTTTGGCACAGGCTGTCCCTGGACCTGAATCATGTTTTTGCAGCTTCCCCTTTTTACTACTCATACTTCAGACTCATCCCAGCTTCACTCCTCTGGCTGGCCTTCCTGGTCCCCTCTATGGGACACTGATTTTTTTCATTCTGCAGCATAGAAGTTGTAGCTAACTGTCCATGGAAATGTGGAAAGCACCCAGCAGGGTGCCTGGCAAGTGTTGGAATTCAGTTAATGTTCATTCTCTTCCCTGTGCCAGAAATAAGGAATTAAGGTGAAGAAACAGGTGAGAGGGGAGGGAGCAAGACAAGGGTGTCAGCACAGCATTGAGGTAGGAAGCTCAGCAGGTGGCTGGAAAAGCAGGAGTGGAGGTGGCAAGGGAGAAAAATGAGTTTCAGCTTTGTAGAGTTATTGTTGAAGCCAAGGGAGAGAGAGGGGATGTCTTAAGTCTTGTCTAGACTGCTGTAGCAAAGTGCCATAGACTGGCTGGCTTAAAAAGAACAGACCTTTAGGGCTCCTGGGTGGCTTAGTTGGTTAATCGTCCGACTATTGATTTCGGCTCAGGTCATGATCTCAGGGCTGTGGGATCGAGTCCCACATTGGGCTCTGTGCTCAGTGTGGAGTGTGCTTCTCCCTCTTCTCTCTGCTCCTCCCTCCCCTCAAATCAGTAAATAAAATCTTTAAAAACAACAACAAACTAGACATTTATTTCTCATAATTCTGGAGACTGAGTTCAAGATCAGGGTGCCAGCATGGTCAAGTTCTTTTTTTTTTTTCTTTTTTTCTTTTTAAGATTTTTAAAATTTATTTGATGGGGCGCCTGGGTGGCTCAGTCGTTAAGCGTCTGCCTTCAGCTCAGGGCGTGATCCCGGAGTTCTGGGATCGAGCCCCACGTCAGGCTCTTCCACTAGGAGCCTGCTTCTTCCTCTCCCACTCCCCCTGCTTGTGTTCCCTCTCTCGCTGGCTGTCTCTCTCTCTGTCAAATAAATAAATCTTTAAAAAAAAAGATTGTTTTTATTTATTTGAGAGTGAGAGTGAGAGAGATCACAGAGGGAGAGGGAGAGGGAGAAGCCGACTCGCACCTGAGCGGAGAGCCTGATGCAGGGCTTGGTTCTAGGACCATGAGATCATGACCTGAGCTGAAGGCAGAGATACTGAACTGACTGAGTCACCCAGACGCCCCTGGCATGGTCAAGTTCTGGAGAGGGTTCTCTTCCAGGTTGCAGACTGTTGCCTACTTATTGTGTCTTTCTGTGGCTGACTACAGAGAGAAGAACAAAGCTCTCTGCTGACTCTAATCCTAACATGGGGGCTCTACCCTCATGACTTCATCTAATCCTGATTACTTCCAAAAGGCCCCACCTCCTCATACCGTCAGATTTGGGAATAGGGCTTCAGTATGTGAATTGTGCGGAAGACATATTTAGTCTATAGCAGGGGATTTGGGGAGAATTTGGGGGACCATCCCCCTCTGAGGGTAAGGGGAAGAAGCAGGAAGCCACGTGAAGAATAGTCAGAGATATAGGGGAGAGACCCCGAGAGGATGGTGCCTTGAAAGCCTTGTTTCATAAGGTGGGTTTTCCCACTCTAACATGGGAAAGGGTAAGAGGACATTGGGGGTGCTGCCTTTTTAGCCTGCCACCTCTGTTACTCCTGTTCCTGACCACAGACAGCATCTCCACTCCTGGGCAGACAGTTAGGAAGTGCCCACCGCTGGCATGACGTGGTATGGACAGATTGCTGCAGCTTCAGTGCCCAGCTCCGTGCCTTGCCCAGAATGGTCTCTTCATCCACCCTTATTACATTGCACTGTTTGCGCCTCTTGTGAAGATGGTGGCAAGTGGGTACATCAACACTGTTTCTGTAGGAGAGTCAGCCACAGTAACTTTGAAAAGTTCAAGTCCCTTGTTTAAAATTCCTCACTAGACTTTGGATCTACTTGGAGTTTGTGGAATCAGAGTTTTAGCTGTAATTGATTTGTGAAACTTTGAAAGGTTAGTTGTCTTAGAAATAAGACATGAATAGGGGCAGCTGGGTGGCTCAGGTCATGATCTCGGGGTCCTGGGATCAAGCCCCACATCGGGCGTCCTGCTCAGGTGGGGAGCCTGCTTCTCCCTCTCTCTCTGCCCCTTCCCTTGCTTGTACACACTCTCTCTCTCATGAATAAATAAAATCTTTGGAAAAAAAAAGAAATAAGATATGAATAAAAGGGGTCAGAATGGCCTCTGGATTTATGTGAGGTTCTGCTTTCTCACCCTTAGTGTATCATCCAGTCCCAAGCCTGGGAATGTGGTTTCTGTTCTAGTGTTTGTTAGGAGTTCTGATAGTGCAGCTCTTGGCAGGTTTCCTTAGATTTGCCTGGCCTGGGAGCATATAGTCCCCTCCATCCTATGTGGGACTACAAACAGGAATGCCACATACCCATTACTGCTTAAGAAAAAATTCACTCTGCTTTTACCCTCTGGGATCTGGACCAAAGCCAGGCTCCCATGGGTCTTGTTCAGTCCAGCCAAGCCAGGTCCTAGCCAGGTGACACACCTTCTCTCAGCTTCTTACCTTTGTGCACCCTTATTTTCTTAGTGCTGCACCCGTAGGTGTGGTATTGCTGTCTCGGGTACAGGAGGCAGGGCTGCTGGAGGGAGGATCCTTTGGTGGCTGTGCCTTTTGTTGCAACTCAGACACTAGCTCTATTTGGTGTCTCCCTGCTATCTTTTAATAGCATTTCATAAAGGAAGGTAGCATGATTGCTAGGAACTTAGACTCTGGAGTTTGGATCCTATATTTATTAGCTCTGTCTCTTTGGCAATCCCTTAATTTTTCTGAGTCTCATTTTCCTCATGTATAAAGTTGGAAAAATGACATTAACCACCTTCATTGGGCTCTCGGAAGAATAAATGAGATAATTGTGAAAAGCCTAGTTCATATGCTAATATACTCAGTAAATGTGAGCTCTTTGTCATCATTCGTATTTGGCTCCTACCATCAGCAAGGGTAGAGCTCCATGTACCCTTATCCCAGCTCCTTCTTGTAACACCTCTCACCGAATGATGTGGAGGGGACTCTCAGTAGAGTCCCTCTTTCCTATCCCTGTGATGAGGTTCCAGCCCCAACCTTTCTCTGGATACGTCTGGATGGGCACCCATTCTGGCCCCTGGTCCGCCTTCAGCTCCGCCTGTTCACCTGGGCCGGGGTTGTGCCACATAAGGAGTCTCAGTTTGGCAGCGGTTTAGTAGCAAGGAGTAGCTGCCTGCTCAAACCAGCTGAAGCCAAGAGGAGAAATTTATTTCTGGGATGCTGGGATGTCCTATGGACCCTGCGGGCAGGAAATGCAGCTGGCTTGGAACCAAGAATTGGGAAATCAGAAGCTGGGTTGTGTGTACTTTCTCTCTGGGGCTGCTCGTGTCTCCTGTCACTTGCCTCCACAGACCAGCTTTCTGCCACAGCATGCACACAAGGGAGAAACAGGCCACCCCAACCCGATTCTTCATACTCCTCAGTTTGAATGTCCAGCATCAATTAACAAGCTTCTCTCTACCCTAATTACAGATTCCCTGAATGGAAGCAGATTGGCCCAAATAGGCCAGATGCCATCTCCGGTCTGTGCAGTGAGGAGCCAGGGCTGGGAGGTGGGGTGGGCATTGATCAGGACAGGCAGGTCACAGAAAGATCAGTCACTTCCAAATGTGTCCTGTCTCCTGGCCCTCTGGCAGGAGAGAACGCCCTCTCTCTTTTTCCCTTAGTCAACTCTGCCAGGTGTATGTACACTGAGGCTGTTAGGTCACCTGGGATTTACCACATGGATAGCCCCATGCATCACAGGCCATGAGCGCCTGATAAAATCCCCCTGTGCTTCCAGATCTTTGGATCACACAAGACAGTGTTTCCTGGGGAGGGGGGTACTTATATATGTGCGACTTGGGAGATGGTTTTAGGTGTTATAAGAACAAAATGTTTTTGTATTAATAATTATGTATTTTATTTAGAAAACTTATAGGATCAAACCCACAATTTCACAGCTGTTACATGTGACATTTCCTTTTATATTACATGTAAGTAAAAACAAGTGTTTAAAAAATTTTTAAATGGTGTGAATCTGGGAAAAAAAACAAGTGAAGGTGGTATGTGAATGACTGAGTTGGGAAACTGGTGATGTGTAGACCAGGGGTTTTTACCGAGAGCCCTAGGGAAAGACTTCAGGTGGTTTGTGAATCCTTCGAAATTGTAGGCAAAATTTTGTGTGTTTACTTGTCTGCCTTTATTTCCTAGGGAGTAGGTCTTAGATTGGTTTAAAAATTTAGTGTGCACTGGAAGTCTCTTGGGGTTATTTATAAAAAAATTGCAGTTTCCTTACCCCCAAATTTTGATGTAGCAGTTGGAATGGAGCCCAGGCATGTGTATTTCTCACAGACATTTAGGTGACTGTCAATAGTCATTCTCAGACTGTACTTTGAGAAACACTGCATAAAGAGGTCCAGGACAATACAGAGTTGAAAATCCAGTTATGGCCCATCCCAGCAGCCTTAGGATTGTTGTGCAAACTGGTAAAACTTTTTTGTCAAGAGGTTTTGAGGTCTGTGGACAGGAATTCGCTCGATATATTTGTATCACAAATTATTAAGGGTTTCTTAGCAATGCGGCTCTCTTTTCTCGGAACAGCTGTTTTGTGTTTGTGTTTGGCCACGTTAGTTCGAGATGCTAATAAAGACTAAGGCTCGTGTTGAACAATACCAGCCTGGAGCTGAAGGCTTTGGGTAACCTTAAATCCAGTGTAGAGAGAGACATGTTTGACCACCATGGTTGTTACAGACAATCACAAATTTAAAAAATAAAATGGAAAAAAGAGAATCACAAATGTTTGTGTGTGGCAATGGCCAGCCACCAGCATGGTCCTCAGATGGCTGGTGTTTATCCACACAGCGGTGGAACAGTGAGAGCTGGTCTTTGCCCCAGAGCTGCAGCATAGCAGTTATGCTTTTCTATTTAGAAAAGGAACAAATTTTTTTTTTTTACATTTATTTATTTATTTGAAGACACGAGTGAGGGAGAGGGAGAGAGAGAATGTTAAGCCGAACCCACGCTCACTTTGGAGCCCCATGCAGGGCTTGATCCCACAACCTTGAGATCATGACCTGAGCCGAAACAGAG
Source organism: Ailuropoda melanoleuca (assembly GCF_002007445.2). Classification (NCBI taxonomy): domain Eukaryota; kingdom Metazoa; phylum Chordata; class Mammalia; order Carnivora; family Ursidae; genus Ailuropoda; species Ailuropoda melanoleuca. The sequence goes on from NC_048220.1 coordinate 30,441,467, forward strand.
TGGGACGCTTAACAGACTGACTCTTCCCTCGGATTGAGGCAAGAGAGGTTGAATTGCTCACACGTGGGTCAGAGTGGTCAAGAGCTGCCTCCCTCCGCCGCACCCACAGCTAGTCTGGTGTTGGCAACAGTAATTGGTAGGTGGCTAAGGCAGAGGATCCATGGACCACCTCACAGAAGTGGGGAGGCTTCTTCGATGGCTTGTGGTAGAATTCTGAAATTTCGTGTGTACATGCTTATGTCTGCAAGTGCTCACGTATATTTTTCTGAGTAGTGGAGTCCTTGGCTTCTGCTGTACTCTCTGAGCTGTCTGTAACCCCGAACAGATGGCCTCACTGCGAGGATAATGTTCATCCCTGGAGTTTGGCTGGCTGGTGCAAGTCCTTGCTTTTCTCTTTTTTTAAAAGATTTATTTATTTATTTATTTAACTTGGTGGGGAGGGGCAGAGGAAGAGACAGAGTCTTAGGCAGATTCCACCCTGAATGCGGAGCTTGACTTGGGGCTCAATCTCACAACTGTGATATCAGGACCCGAACTGAAACCAAGAGTAGGATGCTCCACTGACTGTGCCACCCAGGGACCCCTGGGTCCTTGCTTTTCCAAGTATGGTTTATGGGCCAGTAACATCACATCATCTGGCAGTTTGTTACAAATGCAAAATCTTGGGCTCCCCTCCCAGTACCTACACAATTGGAATTGGCAGTTTAATAAGATACCCAGGTGATTTATATGAACATTAAACTTTGAGAAATCATGATCTGGGTAACCCACTCCATGAGGGAGTCAATTTCCAATGCCAGCTCTGTTAGGAGGAATTTTTATTAAGAAAAGCCATATTTCCTTATAAAGTTGTTTAGGAAGTAGCGTGCCTCTGCATGTAATAACTCTCTGTTCTTTGCTTATTGGGTGCTCAGTTGATTATAAATTGAATGAGACATATAAAGGGATTTTTTGACTTACATTAGTTAATTCACATGAATGTTTAGGTTGGCCATAAAATGGCATCTGCTTCAACCCTTTGAAGGGAATAAAAAGTTGTAGGTGTGGGATGCCTGGGTGGCTCGGTTGGTTAAGTGTCTGCCTTCAGCTCAGGTCATGATCCCAGAGCCCTGGGATTGAGCCCCTTGTTGGGCTTCCTGCTCAACAGGGAGTCTGCCTCTCCGTCTCCCTCTGCACCATCCCCCCTCGTGCTCTTGCACGTACACTCTCTCTCTCTCTTTCTCAAATAACAATCTTTAAAAAAATAATAGTTGTAGGTGATAAACCTATTGATCTGCTAAACAAACTCCATTCCCCACAAGGAATTTCTTCTAAGAGTGTCGTGGGTTTTAAAGAGAATAATGGCATTGACTTCTCAGCTTGTCATGGTTATTTTGGAGAGGTCTTTGCTATTCTGTTTTCTTCCCCTTCTCACCTTTTGCCCAGAGTTGGCTCACTCTTCATCTTCTGTTGCACTAACTTTTTGATGAATTGTCAACAATAGGCCAGTTTAGCCTTATTTTTGTCCGGAGAGTTGCCTCATGACTCATACAGTTAATAAATGCAGCCAGCTGGATGTCCACACATCTTTAGTTTTGTGATTGTATGTTTTCTAGTGACATACACACTGGCCTCTGCTCATCTCTGTGAAGGGAAGCCTCTCTTCATTTTGGCGTATATTGATCTGGCAGTCCTTCCAGTTACTGCTGGAGTTAAGCCCATTATTGAACATTAATTGTCTGTGGGTGTGTCCGCAAAAACAGGGTAGGGTGAATCTTAGTATTTTTTACTTTAAATTCCTATGTAGGGAATGAACGTAATAGGGTATCTGAAAAAAATATATTTTGACACACGTCAGAATTAAGATTCATTCTAAAATACGATAAGCCGTTTGTACTGTTTTATTGTCCTCATCTGAAACCTTGGACACTGTATCGGTTACATGACTGTCTCTCCAGTGCACTGGAGTTGTTGAATTTTGAGCCCCACATTACTCAGTGTTTTATCTCTAACCTTTAGCACGATGCCAGGCACACAGGGGAGCAGTCAACAAATATTTGCTGAATGACCGAGTAACCATGTTTACTAGTCTGTACTCTGGTTCACACGTGAGCCCCCATTTGTTGAAATGCTGTCATTTATTGACTCTTTTCTATAAGACGGGCATGGTGCTAAGCACTTAAATACATGCTGTCGTTTCTCTCAACAGCCTTATGAGGCAGGTGGAATCACTATTCCCATTTTACAGGTGAGGAAACTTACCAAGTAACTTGGTTGGCGTCATTCAGCTGGTGAGGGTGGAGCAGAGATTGGACGTCAGGCCAGCCGACTTTGAAGCTGGTGCTGAATACACGAGCATCCAGTTCTGTTCAAGTGAGGGCGCTGACCTGCATAGAATGCTGGGATATTGCTTTGGCTTGGCTCATTTCAAGTGATAAACAGATGCAGATATGACATGTTGGCTGAGGAGAGGTGTTTTTGCTCTTTCTCCCTGTAGAAATCAAGCCCCAGACTGGAGAGTGTGTTCCCATTCCTCCATTGTCCGTCTTAGTCCCTTGTAGGGACTCTGTGACCTTAGGCCCCGCTCTTGTAGTTTTTGGAATAAGCTATGTCACCCTGCTGTTATCTAGCGTTAGTGACAAACCAGTCTCAAAGCTTGGTCATAAGCAAGTATTGTGATTAAAAACAGTGTTTCCCTTCTGAAGACATAGGACAGAGAGCCTGGTTTGGAGTGGATTTTTTATATTATCCTAAAAATCCATGCTCTGTTGTCTTTAATGTGAATATCATAGTGTGTTTATTAACAGATATTTGACGGTAATAATTGTTTGGGACAGCTTATAACTTGCTGATGGTTACTTAAAGGCAGTTTTTCTTTAGGTAACTTCCCTTTACCACTGCTTTATGTGAAAGGATTTGTTCTTCTGTAAGGCCTGTCCTGGCAGAATTTTCACTTTTTTAAAAGTGGGCACAGCTATTTGTAACCCTGAAAAGATCTTTTCTTTCAGTGGTTGACAGATAAATAGCAAAACAATGAATAGGTATTGTAAATAGTTTGCGGACCATTTACCTTATTTTCCTGTAGTTCTGGGCTGAGTATGACTCATACGTTTTGGGACAGATTCCACAGTCACTTTCTCGTCACATTTTTTTGGATGTTCATGGAACTCTGCAGAAGTTTCAGTGTTTTTTGGAATATGTCAGCTGTGGTTCACTTAGCTCTCTCTTTGTGTCTTACCAGTGTGTCCTGCGGTGTTCCTGCCATCCAGGGTCCTGAGGGTATGTGTTGTTGCTTCTTGAGCACAGCTGTTAGTCCTGCATTTGGCAAAATCGCAGTATTTTAAAATCCCCTAGGAGCTAGGTGTGGAGTAGGAGGCTTAGTCTTTGAGGGTCATCCCTTATCAAGCATCTTACCTTTGATTCTCTTCGGTAGGATAGAGCTAGAGAGTGTGTGGGCCCGAGGCCCCCATACCTGCTGTTTCGCTGACATCCCACGGGGCTGCAGCCCTAGCATCAGCAGCTGTATAAGCTTCAGAGTGGGTGTCCTGGCAGGAGAGCCAGACAGGTGATTTGTTAAATTATTACCCATGTGCAGCTTCTGGCCTCTGGTGCCAGGCAGCTTGGAGCTTGGCAGGATTAGAAGGAGGCTGATTACACAGCTAGCAAAGGTGGGAAGCAAGACTGCCGCTGCCACCATGCTTAACTGTTGAAACGCCCACAGAAAGTGGTCCCACAGCTGTGTCTCTGTGGGACTTCAGAGCATGTAAGAAATGAGAGATCAAAGCACAATGAGTTTGGCTATAAAAGGGTTTCCTAGGAGGCCTTACTAAGGGATAGGGCATCAAGAATGTCGCTGTAGGGGCTGGGCCTTAAGCAGCATGCTTAGGAACTATTTTTTTAGGAATTAGGGGGGGATCTGGCATATGTTAAACAAACACTTATTGGGAGTCTTTGGCCCTTTGCTACTGCCAGGAGAGAAGGGAGAGGGTGGGCTGGTACCTTTTACTGGGATAATTAGTGAACTTGGGCCAGCTGCTTTTCCCATTCATTTCTATCAGTTCACTGTCTTCTGTATTAAAGATGTATTTCTCTTTCCTTCCAACAAGAACAAGAGGCATCTTCATTTCTCCTTCAAGCTTGGGAAGTGGGCTCAGCTAAGTAGTAAAGGTAATGGTGAAGAAGACCATTTCCTTGTATATAACATAGCTGATAATAACATAGCGTCCTTCATAGGATAGTTGTGAGAATTTAAATCAACTAATACATTTAAAGTGCTTATGATAGTATCTCGCACACAGTTCATGCTCTGTATTAGTAATAACATCTGTGTTATTACTGATACTTCCATTGTCATGGAGTGAGGGGTGATTCTGGAGGAAGAGTGTGGTTGGTTGTCTTCTTCCAGCCACTGCTGGATGGGCCTGGGGTCTCAAGCACTACTCCTCCTGCAGCAGGTGAACATGGGGATGTGGATGTGGAGACTGAGAGGGAGGAGCCTGAAGGCTGTCCCTGCCAGCTCCCAGCCTGGGAGGGGGCTGAGGTCAACAGCCCCTTCCTGGAAACTGCCTGGGCATCGCAGCCTGGAGCAGCATCGGCTTCTTTGATTTAATCTCTTCCCTGCCCACAGGCCACCAAAAGTTCAAAGGGTCTTATTTTTCTATTGTAATTCCTTAGAGGGACAATAAATTCCTTTGGGGACATTCAGGACATTTTTTTCTTTTTTTGAGAAGCTAAGTTGGCAGCACCAACTGAAGGATAAAGCAAGTAGTAGTTAGAAGCCAATATTCTAAAAAGGTCTTTCTGTCCAGTGATTCCAGATCAGAGAGGAGGAAACTTTTCTTGGGCTAGAAAGTATCATTTAGAAGTGTCCTTGATGGCATCACTGCTCAAAACACAGTTTTAAAATCTGCCTGTGACAATGTTGCTGTTTGTTCTCCAGTCGGCTGGCCTGGGATTTGTGGAATCCTGCACAGGATGCTTGTGGGTATTCAGTTTTTAGTGGCCGCTGAGAGATAATGAGGAGGAGGAAGCAGAGTCTGAAGATCTAGTTTTTGTGGTTGATTTGCTGGTTAACCCAGGGAAACTTGGTGCTATGCTCCATGTCTTCAGTTGTAAACTTTCTAACATCTTTCTAGCTCATGAAGGGTATTAATGACCAGTGAGACAGTGTTGAATTTAGGGATGATTTTTAGAGGAATGGGGTGAATACTTGCTCGATTTGTAGTTTATATGTTTGTCAGGCTGAGGAACTTGGGCTTCTTCTTTCCATTACCCTTTGGGGATGGGGGCTGTTTCCTACATCATATTTCCAGATAACTAAAGGTTAGCTCTCCAGGTGTCACAGCAGTGTGAGTCTTGTATCCAGGTCCTGGAGGAAGTGCTTTATGTAGTCAACTCATTAATCCTCATCACCTTTCCATACTGTAGGAATTGTCATTCCCACTTTGCAGCATGGCAAGTTGAAGTTTACAGATAGTAACCAAAGTTATGTGGTTTTGATCATTCATTGAAGAACCATTTATCGAATGTCCTGTGTGTGCCAATTACCAGGATGATCCCCCCGAGCAAACCAGATATGGGTTATCACTGGGGTGGTTAGGATCCATCCCAGGATTGTCTGGCTCCAAGGCACATGACTTACCACCACATTGTGTTCTTTCTCACAAAATTTTGTTGGTGGAAGGGACTGGAAGGCCTGCCCCCTCGCCAAGTCTCCTGTGGTGCAGTGATTTCCTTGGGTCACTGACTTATAGCTGAGTGTTCTGTAACTTTCAGTTCTGAAGCCCAGGGCAGTCCACTGTCCTTTATTCCTGTTTCCTCCAAGCCCTTCTGCCTCTTACGATTTCAAATGCCAAGACTTGAAAAATTTTAAGTATTTGATGAAAACCCGGCTTAAATGTTAGGCATTTTGCTGCTTTTTAAAAACAGAAGATGGTTAAGCAGAAAGCAATTTTTTCTTGATGACTCAGGCCTGTCATTATGTGCTTCATTGATGTACCATATAATTTTGCGTCTGCCTTTCCAGGTTTTCATTTTCTTCCTCTCTGTGTCGGTTGTCACCTTACCTGCGGTCACTGAGATTGTCACTGACTGCCTCTCACTCCCTTTGGGTTGTTTCTCACCTGCTGTGAATAAGGAAATTGAGCTTCTGGGGTTTTTGTTCTATTTCTTTGGGAAATAAAAAGCAGGAAGTTGCTGGGTGAGACCTGAAGAATGAGTCAGTGACTTCGTGACAGCCACCTCTGGAAGTTGGCCTCTGTGGTTGTTTGCAGTATGGTCCTGTGGTCGTAATCTTGCTACAGCCTTGGCTTCTCCTGGAGGGATTGAGAGCTCAGCTCTGGAGTCCAGTGGACTTGGCTTAAATCCTGCCTCCACCACATACTTGTTTGGGATCTGAGTCAAATGAACATCTCTAAGCCAAAGTTTTCTTATCCTGGCTCAGCAAGCCCTCCATAAATGATGCCCTTTATTATTAATGTCAACAGCAGAGTGTGGTATTGGTGGGGATGAGGCAGCATGGCTGGCGATCATGTTCAGGTAACTGTGGAGAGCATGGGTTTAATGATCAGGAATACCTGGGTTTCAGTCCTGATCTCCCCAGCTGGGTGACCAATAACAGAAGGATATATATATATATATATATATTTATAATGTAGAGGTCAACAGTGTGGGCCCTTGAGTTAATGTGAGGATCTATTTCTGCCTTTGCCACTTAATTTTTTTGGTGACCCAAGTGTGGAAGCTGCTTTCGGTTTCTCATTTCCAAAACAAAGATGGTAATAGGACCTACCTCTCAGGATTGTTGGGGAGCTAACTTAATGCATATATACAGTGCGTCAAATAGTGCCTGGTACATGGAAGTGCTCAATAAATATCAGCTCTTACCAGCTAATGACTTCCCCTGGCATCCAGGAAGTGTTGATGCTCCTTTTATTCCTTAAATGGTATAGTTGTAGCCCTCTTTCCCAGCACACAAGTGATTTCAAGATCACTTTTCCTGGTTTTTGTTTCTTTTTTTCCATCTACCAAGGATTGAAGTAGGATTAGTAGATGGCTTGTTCTGGGATCAGTAACACATCCTCTTTTGGGGGAATAGATGCTTTGCTTTATGAGGTTCCTTTATGGGTAGGAATTGTCACCTTATTGGGTCCTCGGCCTGGAACTCCCTGGGAGCCTCTGGCAGGTGATATGAAATGCCAGAGATACTCAGGAGACAAGTATCTGTTAAAAATGGAAAGTGTTTTTCTCTTTGGCGTCTCCGCCCTTTCTTATGCAGAAAACTGAATGCACTTTAGTGGAAGGATTATTCCTATACTGTGTACTACTTTTACTCATTTAAATTTGTTATTTTTGTCACAGAGTTTCTTGGGCTTATAGCCTATTTGAATTAAGATTAGTTGACTCTTTTCCTTAAGCCCAACACGTAGATGGGAAACCAGGGACCTTCCTGGTTAATTCTGAAATGGTTGAGAAAAAGAAAAAGAAAAAGGAAAAGCATTGAGAAGAAAATTAACAAATATGTTATTCTTTTTCCCAAAGGTTTGTCTTACCATGAGTTTCCTTTTGTTTTTCCCGATAATTACTTGTACCTAAAACAACTATATCTTTGCGTTGGTTAAAGAGGAAAGGCTTTGCCCTCATATGCAGGGGACTATTGATAGATCGTTGCTGTGAGACTAGGGGATGGTCTGATTTCATAAGGACTTGTATGTGGGATTTTCTCTGTATTTTGGGGGGTTGGCAGCACCCCCAGCACTCTCAGGGAGAGCTTCCATGTGGCTTTTCTGTGGAGTTGCCCAGATCTGGACTTTGCCTCCTGTACCAGTTCTTGGACTGGTGTGATAGGTGATTGTGACAAATAGCAGGTGCCTCTCATTCCTGCACTAGTCTGACCCTTGTCCGCAGCTCAAGCCAGTATGACTGCATTTCTGCTTTACTTATCTAAGTGCTTCTGTGCTAATGATTCCCCACTATTGGTGTTAATGGAATTTGGCCACTGTGATCAAGAGAAAGACACAGTTTGATACAAAGGTTAGTAAGTGCTGGTTAGGCGTGTGTTTTTGTTGAGTCGGGGAAACGCTGGTCATGATAAGGAGGGGAGGAGGCTTTGAGGTTACTGTAAACTTTCTGTTCCTGAGGTTTCCCTGGTTGAAACTTTTCAGAAGGGAGAGAGAAGGCTGTATGCCATCCTCTTCCCTGCAAAGGATCCAACTAGGATGGACCGTATATCCTGGGTCATATCTGCTATCTCATCATGATTATTAATAGCTCCCCTTTTCTCGAAACTGTCCCACTTTGGATATGGTCATCCTATGTATGGATCACATCAAGTTTCTTTGAACCCTTGTCAGTAGAAATGAACAGCTTTCAGTGTTACTTTTTTTTTTCCTAGTAGATCATAGCAGTGAGGCCACCACCTCCTTCATCCAAATGAGCAAGAAAGAGTGGTTCTGTAGAAGTTTATGACAAGTTCCACCTTTTATTAACTTCAAAAAACTACAGATCTGCAGAGCAGAGGGCCCTTTAGATCCCCATTGTGGGAGGGAGTGAAATGCTTTGTGATATGATTGTTTATCTTTATCTTTGGTCAAAAAAGTAAGACTTCAAGACTAATGGCCTAAAATCAGATGTGATAATTAGGAAGGTGAAGCCTAAAGAAAATGAATGATCAAGTTTCCCAGTGTTACCAGCCAAGCAGGTAATGGTGAATCCGGAGTGGGTGCCTAGGTGTGCCTGGCTTTCTCCACTGCTCCTTGCTGTCTGCCATATTGGCCTAGCATTTTCAACTCCAGGCTCTGATATGGTTTTATTCCCATCATGCATAGGATGAAATGATTCAGAACGTGAGCCACTGACGCACAGGAAGTGACAGAGGCAACATTCAAGCTCAGGGCTTTATACGCTTACCTTGGTGAGGGCTAAATGATGGATGTTTTTGACCTGATGAGAATAGTAGGATGGGGCAATTGGTTGGTATTAGGATGTATTGGTCCAGGGTGAACTTTTTTAAGCCTTTCTTTGTGAGTTAAGTCTTTTCCCTAGAATGCTGGCCAAGCCTCAGGATCACAGCATGTGGGGATGTTATTCATGTTCAATAAATGTCAGACAGCATCCACAGATTTATGGCTTTGTAAATCCAGAGAAACTGCTATTATTACAGTTACTTCCAAGTCCTGAATTGCTAGTGTTGTTATTTTTTTTTTTAACAGTTCTAATAAAACAGTTCATTACTATCAAGTATGGTTTGAGTATCTGGCTGAGAAAGGCAAGGTGATATATGTATTTTTTAATTAGTGCTATTGAGAGTGGCTATGGTGAGGATGAAAGATTTTGTGGTCAGAATAAATTGTGGTAGAGGGTAGGAAGGGGAAATGAAGGACTTTCAAAATCCCCAGTTTTTCCATTTGTGTTAAATATTCACAGGTTTGAGATGTTAGTGAAAGTATACTCTAGCAATCAGTCTTTTTTCATAGTTGTGATGACCTATGAGTGAGTAAAGACTTGATGTTTTCAGTTAATGATCTGGTGAACTCAGACTTTTTAATTAATAGAGCTGTGCAGGTGGATTAAAAAAGATCAGCCTTCAAAAAATGTTACTAATGGTACAAATTTTTAAGGGGCTAATTGTGCAGACCAGCATGGTTTTGTGTTTTTCTCCCAAACAGTTCCTGTGGGAGTCCGAGACAGACAGACAGACACACTCACAGAAGCCCCCAAGCCACTGGGGGTTAAATACATTTGCCATCACAAACATTTTGACCATTGTGATGAGTCACCTGGCCAGGCCACTCCATACTCCACCCCTTGTAGTTGGTATCATTTTCCTTGATATCTGTTTCCACCTACATGCCTGCTCTCAAATCTCCATAGCTACCTCAAAATATGTATGAGAGGTTTGTTTTTTCAGATAGGCAAATGTGATCTTGTAGATACGTTTCTTTCATTTTTTTTTAAATACACAAAATGCTCTGAATACAAATTATAGTAGCGCATACTTTGTAGGGGTGTTCGTGAGGATCAAAGATGATAATCCATACAATATTCCTCTCATGATGCCTGGCACACACTTAGGCGCTCAGTCTGTTGTCTCGTCTCTTTCTCATTTTCTGCGGCTCACTGCTTTGCTTTTCTCACCCCATTGAAATAATTCACGCAAGGATCCCATTGATCATCATGTAAGAGCCAGTCCCAAATGCTCCATCACTGTGTATTTGATGTCTCTGTCCTCTTGCTGGTACCAAGCCATCCATTGTACCTGGAAACATTCCTGATGCATGACCCTGCTTTACCCTTATTGTCCTCCTACCTCTCTGGCCTCTCCCCTTTTCTTTTCCTTTGTTCTTTGGCCTCCTTCTCTGTTGTCCGGAGAAGATGGTCTTTGAGTTTCTATGCTCAGTTCACTGAAGATTCCTTAGCTATCTTGTTTACTCCTTCGCATGATATTATCTACCTTTGGCGTGACTTCTCTTTGGGCTTCCATGTATCCATTTTCTAACTGTCTGACTAGCATCTCTGCCAGTGTATCTCCTGGCAGCTCAGATTAAACCCATGTCAAATGTGAACTGCCCTCTCCTTCCTTCTGCAAGCATGTCCACCTCTTCCCATCTCCAGGTCTCAGGATGTGTCTTTCCTCTCTCCACTTCTTCCCTTTACCGTGCCAGCTTCTTTGCTGCTTTTTCCTTCTTTGTCTCTGATTATCCAGTTGGCGGTAAGAGTTTCTTGTGCACCTGACACTGGTGAAGCCCCTCATGTCTGCTCTTTACCCTCTCCCTCTGCCACTAGCATGATAGCTGTTCCTCCTACCAGCCCCCACAGCGCTCACCTAACCCTTGGAATGGCTTCTAACAGCGCTCCCTTCTGTGTTTGTGCGTTTGGATCCAGACTTCTACTGACCCCTGACAAATTCTCCCAAAACACAGGTTTGGGTATATCCCATCCATGCCCAAATCCTTCCTTGTCTCCTTATTGTGCATCAAATTATGAAGACCTACCAAAACCTTATACCTGTTCTTTGGTGTACCCCATCACTAGACACAGGGGATGAAGTTTTTCAGGCTATTGTTCTAGATGGTCACGGTAATAGTCTATTCTTGGCATCCGCTCACTGGTCCACTGGTGAGGTGAAATGTTGTCAGTTTTCATTTAATAATTTTGTGGACTGAAATGTGTCCCCTCTCCCCAAATTTACATGTTTAGGCCTTAATCCCCAGTGCGACTGTATTTGATAAGGCCTTTAAGGAGGTAATTAAGGTTAAGTGAGACAATAAGGGTGGGGTTATATAGGATTAGTGTTCTTACAAGAGGAGACACTAGAGCTCTGCACGTGCACAAAGGAAAGTCCGTGTGAATACACAGCAAGAAGGCAGCTGCCTGAAAGCCAGGAATAAAGTCCTCCCCAGAACCCAAGCATACTGGCACCCTAATGTCAGACTTGGAGTCTCCAAAACTGTGAGAAATGAATACGTATTGTTGAAGCCACCCAGTCTGTGGTATTTTGTTATGGCAGCCTGAGCTGACTAACACAAATAACAAGTAACTTTATTGTACATCTTTCATGTGGCAGGCATGGGACACACAGGGAAATGAGGACTTTGCTGCCACGCAGCCTAGGTAAATCCTTTTGTCCTTACCCTGACATTCTGCAGCTTTCAGCCAAAATGTATTGAACGCTTATTAAGAGCAAGGGACTGTGTTGAACACTGGGTTTACAAAGATAATGAAGAGCTCAGAGCCTACAGGAAAAGAAAGATGAATAGATTTTTGTGATTCAGTGGAAGTTGAGTCTGGTAAAACGTTCAAGCTTTGTATATAGCTTAAGTGATGATTTTAGGCACTTTATCTGTTATTCACAGATAAAGTCATAAATGGATCCTGAAAGAGAAATAGATTATACTGTTAATCATCTTCAGTTTAACGCATTTTCCTCCAGTTTTTTACTTTGTTTTTTTCCTCTCTGATTATAAAAGAAAAAAGTTGAAAAACACCTGCTTAAAGAAAATTTGAGAAGTACAGAAAATTGTAAAGAAGTAGGAAGTCATAATTCCACCACAGAGAACTTCTTTTCTTTTTTTAATGTTTTATGTCCTTCTAAATATCTCTGCATTAATTTCCCTATCTAATCTCCTCTATCTTGAAACATTTAGAGTGTTTCCATTAATTTTTTACTAGTTTAAAGAACTTGACTGACAATTTCATATATAAATCTTTGTCTCTGTTTAAAGTCATTTCCTTTGAATAGACTACTTAAAGGGGCGTTACTTAGTCAAAGGACAGAAATATTGTTAAGGGCTTTGGGGACATCCAGCCAACCACACATATGTCGAATCTCTTCTGTGTGAACAAGCGACTCTGCTTGGCTTTGGCATTTGGGTGCTGGGGCCGGGGACAGTGGGAGGAGAATGAGATGTGGCCTTGGAGTTGGTGTGATCTACGAAGGGAGACATATCAGTGAGCATGGACGCGCTGAGGACCTTTTCCTTTTATGTGGCTTACACAGTCTTTCCAAAATGATAAGATTTTAAACCAGCACTTGAAAATATCTTGGCCTAGGCATTACAAAGTTTGCTGGGATTCTGGGGCCATTTTTAGCCTGACTCATAAATGGGTCATGTTTTTGGCAAGGAGGAAACCTGCTCATATGTAACAAGTGATGTTTAGTTTTTAAAACTGGACTTGTGTATGTTATAGGCTTCTCTGAGGAGAATTTGACCAATAGACAAAAAATTGCGAGCATGATTTATTTCCTTAAGGCACATTACACTTTTTTTCAAAGAGATTTTGCCAAGAGAGGCTTATTTTAAATTATCTTACGTGTATGTTCAGTATATATCCAGAAAAAAATATGCAGCTAAGAAGTGTACACTTGATAAATTAGCACAAAGTGAATGCACCCATGTAATCACTGCTCAGGTCAAGAAATAAAAACCATCAGCATACCATAAAAACTCCCTTCTTAAATCCACCCCATCCCTGCTCTCCGAAGATAACTGTTACTTCTGAGTTCTAGCAATCTAGATTTTGCCTCTTGTTGAGTTTTATAAGTTTCAAACTGTTTGGGAACTTGTTTTTGTTTGTTTGTTTGTTTGTTTGCTTTTAGAGAGGGAGAGAGAGAGAATCTCAAGCAGGCTTCATGCCCAATGTAGAGCCCAACACAGGGCTCGATCCCACAACCCTTAGATCGTGACCTGAGCTGAAACCAAGAGTTGGACACTGAACCGACTGAGCCACGCAGGTACCCCAGAAACTTGTTTTTACAATTAAGTAAACTCCAGCTGACATACTGGTATCCTGCATCTCTTGCTATATAACAAAGCACCCCAAATGTTTGAGACTGAATGGAACAGTTGTGTTTCTTGGGATGAACTGGATTGACTGGGGACTTACCTTGGCCTCTTCTGGGCTCGCTCATGCCGCTGGATTCAGGCTGGAACCAGGGCCTCTCCCTCTGTAGTCTTTCTTCCTGAACTTCTCTGTGGTAAGGCTGTCTTGGAGAAGTGTTCCAAAAGGGCAAAGGTGGAAGTCTCAGGTCCTCTGGAAGCTTGGACTGTGCGATTTGCACCGTGTCAGTCCTTCCACATTCTGCTGGCCCAAGCAAGTCACAAGGCCAGCCCAGATGCAGGGGAGTGGAGAAATAGACCACACCTCTGGATGCAAAGAATGGCAAAGTCACATGGCAGAGGAGCTTGCGTTAAATACGCGTGGCCATTAAACAACGTGTACCGTATTGTTTGAAGAGTGCTGGTACTCTGTAGGCCAAGGTTATTATTAATACAGAGCTGTATTTACGCTGTTGAGGCTTTCTGTTCCACCTGGTTCTCGTGTGAACACTGTCATCTGACAGAGCAGAGTAGCTGGGGGCAGTTAGGGGATCCATTTTTATCTTCATTTGCTGTAAGAGGATTGGATCAGAAATAGAAGTGCATTTAGGGCTTGCCTTTTTTTTTTTTTTGAACAACATTTAATCTTTACCACATCTTTTTCTTTTTCTTGATATTCCTTCACTGTTTGACGTGGTCTCAGCTTATCTCATGAAATGATTCAAAGCTGTTGATTTACCAACATGAAAACTATTCTGCAGCTTAAATGGGTGTTGTTAAAAGTACACTGTAAGAGTGTTCAGGAGGCCTTATTCATTTGACTGTGGGGTCAGTCCTAGAATCTGTATTAAGATGAAGTATTCAGGGCGCCTGGGTAGCGCAGTCGTTAAGCGTCTGCCTTTGGCTCAGGGCGTGATCCCCACGTTCTGGGATCGAGCCCCACATCAGGCTCCTCTGCTATGAGCCTGCTTCTTCCTCTCCCACTCCCCCTGCTTGTGTTCCCTCTCTCGCTGGCTGTCTCTATCTCTGTTGAATAAATAAATAAAATCTTAAAAAAAAAAGATGAAGTATTCAGAGTAACAGCAAGGCTGTTGGATACAGGAAGAGTCTCTGACTCATCAAAAATACTTGATTTACATATTACCAAAAAGATGCCTAATCGGTGATTTTCTTTGACTTGTTTACCCAGGTGTCTTTTCAGAACTTAGTGAAGCAGTGTTTTGGATTTGGTTTGCTAATGATAATTGGAGTGGGTTGCCTTTATTGAGCGCTTTACTGTGTTTAGGGAGAGCGTAGAGCTTAGTGCTTTACATTCAGTGACTCACAGGGCTTTGGAGGACTAAATTAGGCAATGTATGGTTGGCATATGGTACATCAGAAAAGTTCAATAATGGATGGCCAACACTATGAGGTAGGTAATAATAGCTTTCATTTAATTGAGCACTTGCTGTGACCAAGGTTCTTCAGTTGTATTTTTTTTAAAGATTTTATTTATTTGTCAGAGAGATAGAGAGAGCACAAGCATGGGGAGCACCAAGCAGAGGGAGAAGCAGGCTTCCTGCTGAGCAAGGAGCCTCATGCGGGACTCGATGCCAGGACCCTGGAATCATGACCTGAGCCGAAGGCAGATGCCCAACGAACTGAGCCACCCAGGCGCCCCTCTTCAGTTGCATTAATGTGTATATAATCCTCATAAAACCCTCTAAGATTAGTTCTGTTTTTATACCCATTTTGCAGATCAGGAAATTCAGGCACAGAGAGTTAAATAATTCACAGAGCTAGTTAATTTCAGAGCCAGGATTTAAACCCATGCCTTCTCAGTTTAGAACCGCAGTACCCTTTCCTGCTTCTCTCAGGAGTGGAATCTTTGAGTCCTTTGACATGATGTCTGGATTGTTAGAGAAGGCAGGATATGTGACCCTGTTCCACAGACCCCGCCCTCCCCTATTGTTTAATGCCAGAGCCAGGCACCCTGGGCGGCAGTGAAGTCACAGGGGCTCTGCCCTGGCAGTGCCATGCTGCTGCCTCACTCGCTTCACGAGCTCTCTGCTGTTTCCACTTCTCACTGAATCTAGGGTTCATTCTTCCCCTCTGAAGAGAGGGTCTGGCTTCCGTAAAGCCTGACAGGTTTTTTCCTGATTGTCGAACTGGTCCTATAAATCATTTACAACTTTAAAGATATTTTCCTTGCTCTGCATGTTTTAATTCGATATAATCTGTAAGGCAGGAGCTAAATGCTCTTACCTGCGTATGTTCATTAGACCACCTTTTCTCTTTTCTGAGTCTCGCATGTAATCAGTCTGAAATTATTGCATGGTTTTCCTTGGCATCAGTGGCAGTTTTGACACATCCTGAAGGCATTAGTTTTCCCAGGAGAAGTGGTCCCTGGGTTACTCAGAGTGGGGACTGGAAGAGAACTGCAGGGTGGCCCAGTCTTCTGTCTCCCCACTGTGGTTCAGAGAGGTTTGACACTGCACAACTAGAAATAAGACTTGTCAGCTCACTTTTGTCCTAACCTCTTTGCTGGTTTAGAAAACGTTTGGTGGGGCGCCTGGGTGGCGCAGTCGTTAAGCGTCTGCCTTCGGCTCAGGGTGTGATCCCGGCGTTCCGGGATCGAGCCCCACGTCAGGCTTCTTCACTGGGAGCCTGCTTCTTCCTCCCACTCCCCCTGCTTGTGTTCCCTCTCTCGCTGGCTGTCTCTCTCTAATAAATAAATAAATCTTTAAAAAAAAAAAGAAAAGAAAACATTTGGGTCAGATAGCATGTTAGGTATCTCACATACACTGCTTCATTTATTTTTAAAAACAGGTCTGTGATGTCAGTATTATAGTCCCCATTTGACAGACGTGAAGCCTGAAGGACGTTTCTGCAGCTTGCCCCAGGTCAGGTGGAAAGTATCTCATGCGGTGCTGGGATCCCAGCTCTGGGTTTTCTGATTTCAAATCCTGTGCTTTTCCCTGTGCAACTTGCCCCGTACCACATGGCCTTCAAACACCCTTTAAATCTCTCACAGAACAAATTTGGAAACCAAAGGAGTTTTTGCATAAAATCCATTATCTGGAACTTGTCCTCTTCATCATCTCTCCACTTTGCCTCGGAGTCCCTGAGATGAAGTAATGAAGTTTGGAGGCAAGCAGGCCTGGGATTAGGTTCCCATTAAGTTACTTGGCAAGAGAAAACAAAAGAGTAGACGTCATGAGAAACTTTCCCATTGTATCTCTAAGCTCAGTGGAGGATACTCTGTCGGAAATTTCTGTTCTTCCCTTGAGAGGAATTAAGAAAGGGTGGAAAGATTTTGGCGAAATTCTGTTTTCTCACCCTGTCCTGCCGACCAACCTCAGTGCTTTGTGTTCACTTCTCTACTTTCCTCTTCTACCACCTACCTTGTGGATACTCACACTTAAGGGCGTGATTCTGATATGGTATCTTGTTACCCTCTGCTCTCACTTGAGCTTCATATGAGGGATAAGGAGGCCTACTTTTTAGGTTTGCAGTGCCTGGCTGTACCCACTTCTCTCCCCTTTGCCTTGTTCTTGCCCCTGGTGCTTTGCAGAACTGAAGAGCTTAGGCTTGAGCTTTCATTACCATTAACTCTCAATTGAACAAAAGTAAAGAAGTGCAAAGAAAATGAACTTTGTAGTGAGGTGGCCAAAGGCATAATGATGTCAGAGCCAGTGTTGGGTCACATAAGTCTGGGACAGAATGAAGGCTCTTAACAATGTTGGCTGTGTCATCTCAGTTACACCTTTCCGAGGTGTTTTTCTCATCTTACATAGACTTCAGATGCTTGAGAGTTTTAGAAAGAAATGAATTAAGCATCTCAGACAGTGTCTTGCACATAGTGGGGGCTTAGTAAGTGATAGCTCTTAGTTCATTTGCTACAAATGTACAAGACGAGGTTACCTGAGGGACTTGGTCTAGTATTCACGTTGTAGGATCAGTTTTGGAAAAGGAGGCACCTTTGGGATTATCTAGTCTGGAACCTTCGTTTTGTAGATGAGGAAACTGAAACCCAGTCATGGTGTCAAAGCTATATAGAACTAGTTAGGGGGAAAGCTGAAACTAGAATCCAGAAACTCTGACTCTTGGCCAGTGCTCTTTCTATGGCATCACGACTGATACAGTCCAGATATTTACATCAGCATCTGTAGGGCAAGATTTGCTGGAATCACCTATGAAGGGATGGAGGTGTTAAGAAAGCAACTTCTTTGGAGTCTGTCTCAGTCGCAGACTATTAAATCAAAATCTCTGGAGGTGTAGCCATGGATCTGAATTTTAACAGACACCTCAGGTGATTCTTAAGCATCTTAGGAGTTTACATTTATAGGAGTTTGAGATGAGTTGTTGGAATTGACTGTGGATTTGAGCCTCATTGCTCTTGTGCTGTAATGAGTTGATATTCATAGAGTTATCCCACAGGCATTATGACCACTGTCATGGGAACTAATCGTCATCTAATAATATTAGTACTAATGATGCTCATGGCACCTACCACCTAAGGAGTACCCATTGTGAAAAAAAAATATTAAAAAAAAAAGGAGTACCCATTGTGTGCTACATATGATCTGAGCACCTTCAGCCATTAGAACAGTGCTTCGTATATGGTAAGCCCTTTGTAAGTGTTAGCTGCAGTAACCTCATTTAATGTTCATAACACCTGTTTGAGAGTTGTTACTGGTGGTTTCACAGACATAATAAACCGATGTCAACTCACCCAAGGTCACACAGCTAGCATGTGACGGAATTGGCTTTTGAATCTCATGTGTATCTGATACTGAAACCCATGTGGCATAGTAGATACATGCATATGAATTATTTTTGCACTAAATATTAAAATTTAAAGGTTTTTTTTTTTCATTTTAAGAACATCCCTCCAGGTTTGGTTGATAAAGTCTTCTGAAATAGACCTAAGAGAGACCTCACACAGGTAAATAATCCTTATTGTGGCTTATTCAAAACAAAAAAGTTCTGGAATGAGGGTTTCCTGAGAGTAAACGAGGTGGTAAAAAAGAATTTGTTCATCAGGGAAATGTTCTCATTTTGTAGTCTGTTGGTGCCAGAGATATGGACGGTTGAAGGGAGAAGGTGGCAGCTGGTCTGAGAGCCAGACTGCTTCAAAGCCCAAAGAGCTCAGACTGGAGACCTTGGAAAAACTTTTGTGCTTTGTGGTTTTGTATCTTTTCTACTTGTTTTATGACATTACTTGGCTTGGAGATTTGGGGGATTTTACACTTCACCCTCCAGTTGCTCATGGAATGTGACCCCATCCCATAGGACGTGGCCATGGAAGTGCAGGTGAGGGACTTTTACTACCGATGCTGTCTGCTGTGCCAGCTACTCTGCCTCCAAAGCAAACAACTCCAAACTTGGTGGTTTTCCAACCATGCTGATTTTCCTGACTGATCTGCAGTGTGGGCAGGACTTGTTTCTACTCCATGTGGCATTGGGGGAACTTGAGGGCTGGGGGCTGGGATCATCTGAATCCTTGCTCACTCACCTGTCTGGTATCTGGGCTCAGAGGACAAAAAGAGCTGTTTAAGTGGGAGGAGCTGTTCTTCTCTTCATATGGTCTCTCCATATGGTGTCTCCAGCATGGTGGCTTCACCTCCACAAGGTGGCCGTGGGCTCCAAAGTCCTTTGCCTGGGCAGGGGGTTGGGTGTGGGGTGGTGCATACCAGAGAGATGCCATAGTGCCTCTTATGACCCAGCTTCTGAAGTCATGCAGTGGCACTTCTGCCACTGTCTTTTGGTTGAGCCTCTTGCAATGTCCCATTGGGTTTAAGGAGAGGGGGACAGAGGCCCTACTGCTTGATGGAGAAGTGTCTGTGTCTCATTCAGTGTAAGAATGACAGGTGAAATGGGCTGTACTAGTTTGACCATCTTTGGACAGTATAATCTGCCACAAAAGTACTGACTCTACTCTTGCTAAAAAGGCTCTTTCAGGGCCTGAACAGTTTTTTGAGTCCCTTGTGATTTATGAATTTGCAGATGCTCAAAAGGTGAACCTTAAGCAGTTTTTGGGTGGAACCTGAACTGTGTTTACTCAGAACCATGTGCGTATATATATGTTGGGGAGTGGCTGGCAAAGCCTTACCTCATCATGAAGGAATAATCCATAGATTATTTTTTCTTCTACAAGGGAACAGATTTCTTTGTCCAAAAGTCTAGGCAACTTCTCAAAGTGCTTAGTTACTGTAAGTTCTTTTGACAGTTGTTTAATGGGGTCTTAACATGTTGGAGGAGCTTATGAACAAAACAGACAAGGTTTTCCTCTTAAACGAAACTTAGATTCTTACAGAAAAGGGAGACTGTACACAAGTCAATGGATAAGAATTTCAAATAGTTATAAGATTCCTGTGTAGACAGATGGGAAAACCCCAGGATAAGTGGTAGTTGCATTGGTGTTACGTGGTCCGAGTTAGTTGTCCAACAGTCATCAGAAAAGACTTCTGAGGAGTTTCACTTAGCCTTCTTTTTTTTTTTATTTTTTTCTAAAGATTTTATTTATTTATTTGACAGAGAGAGACAGCCAGCGAGAGAGGGAACACAAGCAGGGGGAGTGGGAGAGGAAGAAGCAGGCTCATAGCAGAGGAGCCTGATGTGGGGCTCGATCCCACAACGCCGGGATCACGCCCTGAGCCGAAGGCAGACGCTTAACGCCTGCGCCACCCAGGCACCCCTTCACTTAGCCTTCTTGTCCAAGTCTCCATGTATGCGCCCCATCTGTAAGTGCAGATGAAATTGTCAAGGAATGGCTGTGGTAAGCATGGGCTTGCTGACAAAATCCTAGAATAATAGTTGGATTAGCCACACCTTCACTATCTGCCTGTTTTATTTCTCCCCCTCCCCTCTGAAGAAAGGTTCAAGAGAGGTAACTGAGGAACATAAAAGAAGTATTACTTCCACACAGTAAACACATGTAATTCATTTATTTTCCCTAGTGTGAAAAGATAAGAGAGTTTATAAGTTTATGAAAACTGGATCAGTAACAGGTTATTTAGGGAAGTTAGTAATGTTAGAATATGTCTCTTCCCACTTAAGAATCTGTAAGGGCCTCTACATGATTTGCCTTTAACCATCTTAACCCATCCATACAGTAAGTAGTAATTGTCAGCCATCTCTGGTCAGCTTCTGGGCTGAGGATAAACTATAATCATGTCCCTGGGTTCGTGGAGGCAGACAAAAAAGAAATCAATGAGACAAAATAAGTCATAAAAATAACCAGGAAAGAAACAAATCCTAGGTGATAGGGAGGGACTGATTTTAGGTGAAGGTCTCTGAGGAGGTGATGGTGGGGGTCAGTTATTGTGGTGCTCAGCCAGTGGTCTACACCAGAAGATGTATTGGCCCAAATGCAGGACATCAGTACCAGCACGCTTAAAGTGTAATTGAGGAAAGCTTGGATGAGAGCTGGTGGAGGCTGTGCTTCGTGCAGTGTATCGAGTCATTGCATCCTTGAAGATGAATAAGAACCCTTTGCCCGGGCCAGAGTGTGCCAGGGTGACTAGTGACACTGAGTGAAGGTCCCTCTGCAGCCCTCCTTTTGATCTGAACCCAGGTCTGATGGAACCTGTAGATTTGTTGGCTCTACCTGAAACTTATCCCATGAGTGCTAGGGAGCAAGAGATGTCAAAAGCCTGACTTCATCTTGGCTTCATATTTTTGTTGGAGAGTAGTTGCTAAGTGGCAGATCCTCTGGCTGGAGTGAAGGAGGTGGCCAATGGAAGAGGGTGGAGGCAAGTGGAGTAGTGTGGTCTGTGAGTCCTGATAAAGGAAGACTTCTAGGAACAAAAATCCAGAGAGAGAGACAGAGAGAGAGAGAGAGTGTGTTTCATTTCCAGAGGGAGGTCCTGTTGCAAAATTTCCCACATTCATTGTGTCTACCTCTCCCCACCCACCTTGT
The DNA here is from genome assembly GCF_002007445.2 of Ailuropoda melanoleuca. Lineage (NCBI taxonomy): Eukaryota > Metazoa > Chordata > Mammalia > Carnivora > Ursidae > Ailuropoda > Ailuropoda melanoleuca. The sequence continues at coordinate 30,462,665 of NC_048220.1, forward strand.
GATCTCTGCTCTTGGTTTTGGGGTTCATAGACTTGCTGGCTTGGTCAGAGCCCCTGAAGCCTCAAGTCTGGTGGTAATTACCGGAGTGAGGTGGCCTGGTGTGTGAGAGTGCATTTCCCCTTGTAGAACATTGTACAACTCTTCAGGGGGGAAAGGGCCTTTAAATGGGAACATTTGGTTCAGATTATTTTGATTTGTGTTAACGGGTTGGTTCCAAAGCCATGACTTGCTTTGGGAAATCTAATGGAGAACACTTGCAGGGTGTTAGGAGTTTGCTTTTTTTTTCCAAGTGATATTTTTCCTGCATTCTTCTGTGGTCACCTTTCCTTGTTCTACAGATAATCCACTAACATTTCCAGAACTTCATTGTCTTGTGAGAAGACATCTTCTCTTGAAATTGTTTTTGTACACAGGAGTGTGTAATGTTCTGGGCATGGTGAGTGTGTGAGACAGAAGGTTTGTGGTCATATTCCCCTTTTCCTTACTGTTAATTTCTCACCTGGCATGTAGGATATTAACTTGTGTCATTTATGCCTTTGTCTGGTATATTTCTGATTATAGGTGACCCTCCCATTAGCGGAGTTTATCTTGAGCTCAGTACTCTGCAAAATCCAAAAGAAGTCTTTTGGATTAGGATAGAGTGGAATAAGTTCATATGTTTCTGGAAGGACTAGGAGAAAAAGGTATCCAGAGGCCCTGTGGATGGAACCCTGTATTTTATCTGTACACACATGGTAGTTAAGAGAATGGCTTTTAGAAATTGTTGTCACCTACCAGCCTTGTTACCTTGGATGGGCTACTTAACCTTTCTGTCAATTTCCCATCTGTAAAATGGGATGACAGTTTCCTCAAAATGAAAATTTGAGGGTCAGATGAAATAATATATGGAAAGGGCTAATAAGTACATAGTAAAATTATTTAATACATAAAACAACTGTTAACAATAACAGGTGCCATTTGTGTGTGGAGACTTGATAGATCCTGTATTCTGGCTGTGAAGAGTGGGACAAAGTCATGAAAATGACCTTCCTAGAAGAATCCCATCAGTTAAATGAATTTTTTGTAGGGATAAAGAGGCTTTGAGACTAACGGCACCCAAACCTTTGTCCTCCACACCCTGGTCTGCCAAAACCCTGGAGTTGGCATCTTTTGTCTTATGAGGCTCAGAGGTGGACCTGCTTAACTTTGATAACTTCTGAAACTTCTTTTTGTTTTGTTTTGTTTTTCTGCATCTGGAGGAGCTTGCCATGAATATTCCTTACGTCCTGTAATCACCCTGGAGGTTTCCAAGACCTCTCGGCACCTTGGATGACGTCGGATAGTTGGCTCTGGGACCTGGGCTTGCTCCCAAGTCTTGCTGGCTGCTGCTGCTGGCTTCCTGAGCTTGCAGCTGGGTGGGGGGAGGGGGGGAAACAGTGATCACTCCTGGAAGCCAGATTGAGGCCTGTCTCTCACCAGCATCTGAGCGGAGTTCAGGATGCAGGGAGACAGGCTCATGGAAGCAGACACTGTGGGGTTCATCAGCATCAAGAGTGCACCTTAGATTGCCAGACATGCTATCTCATCAGATTGTAATATTGACAGTTGTGCCTACCATTCATTGAATGCTTACAACGTGCCGGACATGCATAGATTAGTAACGTGTAATCTCCATTTTTCCAGCCGGGAAATTAAGGCCTTTGGTACAGAAATCACACACTCCAGCTTTTTATATACTGTTATGACAAGATTTTTTTTTTTCTAATACCTAGAAAAGTTCTTAATTTCAGTGTGTAAAGACATGGGCCACTATGGGTACAGTGGAAAGACTGTTGAACTCCAAGATGACAAGTAGTTTCTCCTCCCACTCCACTTCCCTGTTGCCTGTCCTTCTAGTTTATAAGACCTAAAGGTTGGCCTGGAGAAGGTGACACTGAGTGATTAGAATCCTGAGTTCTGGCCTCAGATGTTCTAGGGGTTGAGTCCTGGCTCTGCCCTTTGCCAATTAAGGGGCCTTGGTAAGTGGCAGCCTCCTTTGAGCCTGTTTCCTAGTCTGGGGATGCTGTCTCCTTCCACTATTGTAGGGGCTAAGCTAGCTAACACATGGGAAAGCACCTGGTGTCAGTATGTGTGAGCTAAAAATGAGAGATTGTTTTACGTTATTCGTTTTCAGAGATTCTTGTTTTCCCTTAATGACTGGGTGGTTTTAAAGCTTTTTTTTTTTTTTTTTTTTTTTTTTTTTTAGGAGAGTGTCACAGACTTTGTTGAGAATTCTGATGATTGTTCTGGACTGTCTCCCAAGAAAATGCATGTTCATCCAAATCATACTCACTTTTTCAGGGTTCAGGACCTTGCAAAGCTCCTTGTCTGTGAACTCCAGAAGGAGACCCTTTAGATGATTGTAGCCTCCTTTCCTCATAGACCTCTCCGAATTGTCCCTCCGACCCCTGCCGAGCTTTGGCCGAGGCTGGGGTGTGTAGAAAAGCCCTTCCGTGAGGCCTGCAGGGACATTGCTTCCTGCTCCTCTGCTCCATTCACTAACAAGCAGCCTCCTGATGTTTCGGCCCTTGTGTTGCTGCCCAGAACAAGCACTAGCAGTGTCGTTCAGGAGCTGCAGCTCTTGAGGAAGCTGCCAGGGGAGCAGGGAAAATCCGGCTGTGTCTTCCTTGGCTGGGTTGTTTCAGAGATGAGAGAGGGAGGAAAGGGGAGGGAGCAGCAGACTCGGGGATCGGAGGAATAACAGAGCTACTGTGCACTGGTGGCCTGCTCTGTGCCAGCAGCTGTTTTAGGTGCTTGGCAGTCATCATTTCTAGTCCTTAAAGAACCCAACCAGGTAGATACTGTTACCCGTCCCACTTTGCAGATGAGGAAATGGAGGCTGAGAGAAGTTAAATGAGAATAGCAAGCAGACAACGTGGGAGTCAGGTCCAGTCTCTGTCAATCGCAGAACTTCTCTGTGCCAAGTTGTTTCAGAGACAGGAGTCAGCTTCTGGGCTGAAGGCTAACTTCTCACCCTTTGCTGTTGATCAAGGAAATGCTTTTCCTCCATCTGTGGCGGCTGGCTTTGTTTTGTGTTCTAGATGTCCTTTTCATTGCCTAACTGCAGATGTGTATTTTTAGAAAAGGAAGAGACTTCTGTGTGTACTGTTTATGTCCAGAGACATTTCAGTTTCTGAGTACTAAAACTAGCCAAGGCAAGCTAGTGTCAGCCCTGGCGGATGTTCCACTTGCTGGCGGCCCGGTCTTCTGTCTGGCTGATATTTGCCATGTCGGCTTCAGGAACAAGACTGACCTTCAGGTCTCTTTTCTTGATAGGCTGGACTAAGCGCTGAGTCTGCATAGGGATCTGTTGCTCCCCCGCCCCAACTCCCTAGTCTGGGCTTGCCACAGCACAGCTCTTGACCTGTTGGGAGCTGATTAGGCGTCCTTTTCTTCCGTTTCCTTGTTGGTATTTTCCCCATTTTTGTCTTACTACCCCCACCCTACCCACAAAGCCTTTTCCTCAACCTCTAAAACCAACTGCATTCTGAATGCTTACTGTCAAATAGGTAGTCTGTGTTCCAAGTGCAGTTGGCCACCTAAGCCCTGGCTGCTTGGAGTTCATGGGCCCAAGCAACCATACATGGAAAGGACAGACTGTGCATTGCAGCGTTTAAGTCCTTCTGGATCCCCATTACCTGCCCACCTTTATAGCTGACACAAATCAGATGCTCCTTACATGCTAAACACTGGCTCCGTGGATTATCTGTTTGCTCTTCCTACTACCCCTGTGGAGGTGGCTCTGCTATTAACGGATTTCCCAGATGGGAATACTGAGGCTGGGATGGGCCAGTGACCTGCCCAGAGTCACGTGGCTGAGGTAGTGCCTGCGCTTGGGCAGGAGCTGCAGTGCATGTTTGATGGCAGGACGGGTCAGCACAGAGTAGGGTGTGGCAGGCCGCGTTCATGCCCGTCTTCTTCCAGGAGGCTGTCCTTTGGTGTGGCACAGGCAAGCCAGAATTTCAGGTCCTTTTGAGGATTAGTCTCTTTGACCGTCTTTACTCTCGCAAAGAGGATTTGGATGGGATTGCCCTCTGGGGGGATTTTGTCCTAGTGAGGGCTGCAGAACTAGCCCTGCTGCTCTGCGATGTGCTGTGTCTTCCCTGATCGCTTGTGGCTGTGACTCTGACCTCCCCCATGTCTTCCCCTTTGCACCCTGAGTGAAGACTGCACATGGTCCCAAAGAATTTAGGCAGAAGAGGCTACGTTTTATGCTGTCCTGTGAGATCCTGTGTATAGGATGTGAAGTAACCACTTATAAGACACTTTGTTCTCTTATTTTGGTAGTTCAGCAGATGTCCTTCATTCTTCTCCTTTCATTCCCTCCTTCATTATCTGTTGATTAGTATGATTAAAGCATACACATATGTCAGTATCTTTCCCTTAAAGGAGGTTACCATGGGGACAGAAAGACCCAGAACCAGCCCATGTGCTAAGGATTTCTCACTTATTATCTCAGAACAACTCTGTGAGGTAGGTAGGAAGCTGAAGGAAGCAGGGCAGTAGGGAACAGTGATTGAGAGAGGGCCCAGATGTAGGACTTCCAGAGTGAGAATCTCTGCCTTTTGGCTTGGTGTCTCTGGACCTGCGGCAAATTATTCAGCCTCTCTGACCTTTGTTTTTCTCATCTGTGAAGTGGGGTTCACAGTGCCTATTTACCTCCTAGGATTTTGAGAAGCAAATGAGGTAGTGTTCATAAGCGTTCCTCTGCTGGATAGTAACCCCTCAGTAAAAGGTGGCTGTTTTTCCTCTTATTATTAGCTATTCTCTCCTTGTTTTAAAGGTAATGAAACCCAGCCTTGGAGAGGCTGTCCTTGCCCAGGTCACAGTGGTTTCAGCAAAGGACAGCAACATTTTAACTGACATTAAATGGCACAGAGTGTCATGAAGAGGTCCAAAGGAGGGAAGTGGCACCTGCTTTGTATGGGTGGAAGGAGATGCTACAGGCAGGCTGGTATGAGATAGAGGAGGACTTCATGGAGGAGATGGCATTTGAAAGTTTGGCCCATCTGGACCGGCAGAGACGAGGAAGCTGAACATTATCAGTGGAGAGAACAGCAAGAGCAAATGCTCAGTGCTGGGAATTCGGTGGTGTGTGAGCTCAGGAACCCTCTGATTCACAGCAGAAGAAGCAGGGCTGTGTAAGCCCCATGAGGGTGGGGCCTGGGCTGGGTTTGTTCTAATGTATGGTAGGGCCTGCGCCTGGGAGGGGCTCCATATAAAGTTGTTCATTCCAGCTGAACGGCAGTGTCTGGAGGTGGGGAAGCTTTCACCGGTGACAGGGAGCGATCTGGGAGGAAGGAATTTTGAACTCCAGTTGGAGAAGGATTTCTGCTAACAGTGAGACCTGGGATTGTTTGTTTCTGCTGTGAAACATTGACCTTCTCAGCCACCTTACTTGAACTGTAAGTCACTGTAGACACTAGTTTTGGTTAACGTGGGCTGTGAATCAGCTGCTCCCTGAGCTGTTGGTCAGCATTCTCTTGGTAACGGGAGATTATAGGTGGCCATCTCTGTCCCTGGGGTTCTTTACATTTGAGACCGTAGAACCTTGGACAAAGTAAAAGCTTATTGGAAGTAAATATCATGTGTGGCTTTGTGGTTTTCTCAATTATGTTTCCGCTCTTTACTCTCTTCCTATTTTTCTGTATTGTCTGTGATCACACTGTCACTCTGGGTGGTTCTCAGGCCTTGGTTCCATCAGTAAAGGACAGATACTTCTCACTTGATACATTGTTAGAGAAAAGCGTGCAAGTCTGTCTTGTATAGATGGTGTAGATGCTGCCAAGGTGAGCACCGTGTGAAAGCCTGACTGCAGTGGATTCTTTAGGGCAAAGAATTACTTTAGTTTTGAACATCTGAGCCCTAACATAAGATTCTCTTTCTGATTTTCTGCACTGGGTTTCTCTAGAGCAGGCTACAGGGCTGGAAACTATTTAGAAGAGGAGCCTGCTCCCTCGCTATAGTCCAGGCATGGCTTGTAGGAATTAACTGACAGGCTTCTGATGCATGGGTCATGCAGTCTGTCCTTCCCTCCTGTTTTATTTCTTGGCTTTACTAAGTAGTGGCTGTGGGAGGATGAATGTTGGTGTTAAAGATCCCAGGAGCAACTAGTCATCTTTGCCTCAAATTCTTTTTAAAGTGGAGGTGGTGATTCAGTTGATCCTTGACTGACAGTCTCTGCTGTGCTCTTTATCAGTTCCATGACAATTCCATCCCAAGCTCCAACTTGATCTAAAATAAAGGGGGGGGGTGATTACCATCTTTTCTGAGCCACAAATAACAGCTTAAAAGGGGGCAAAGGGTTGGGAATGAAAGCCTACAGTTTTCGGAAAAAAGATCTTGGTAGATTGAAACCATTGAGAAGACCGAATACTTTTGACCTTAGCTAAGGCAATTGAAGTAGGTTTTCATGGTGAAGTGGGTTGGACTTTGTCCTCTCTCTAGTATTTCTCACTCTTGGATGAGACAGGTTCCCATATCAAAAAAAACCCAACATAAACAGTCCAAAACAATAACCCAGACCCAAAAGACTTTAGAACAAATAAGGCAGCAGCAGCCATGTCTTTTGTCCCTCCCCTCCCAGAGCACTTACATGTGTATTGACTGGTCTTCCACAGAGAGGAAAGGTGCTTGGGAAGGTATATGTCCATTGTCACATATTACCCATCCTGTGGTTTTTTAATATCTTGTGCTGTATGGGTGGAGAGAAAAAGGAACTATCCCCGACACAAGTTACTCAGTAGAACAAGCAGTTCCCCTCCTCCCCAAGGCTAACCCACTGGCCCTTTTTATGCTTGTCCTCTTAGTTGTAGCCCTCCTGCCTCTGAGCCCTTGTTCCACTAATTTAATGCCCCAGAGCCTCATTCCCTGGTCAGGGCATCATTAGACCACTCTGTCAGTTGTATATTTTCCTTTTTGTCTGCAAACATGCTGAAGTCTTTATTACTTTTTTTTTTTTAAAGATTTTATTTATTTATTTGACAGAGATAGAGACAACCAGCGAGAGAGGGAACACAAGCAGGGGGAGTGGGAGAGGAAGAAGCAGGCTCACAGCATAAGAGCCTGATGTGGGGCTCGATCCCAGAACGCCGGGATCACGCCCTGAGCCGAAGGCAGACGCTTAACCGCTGTGCCACCCAGGCGCCCCTGAAGTCTTTATTACTTTTAAAACAAGGAGGCAGGGGTGGGGGGAAGGCAATCCCAACAAAACTTCCCTTTGTACTTTTCCCATTTACATGCCATCCTGTGATTGCTGCCTCTTTCATAGCTGGATTACTTAAAAGAATATTCTGTATTTGCTGTCTTTTTCACTTTATCCCCAAAAGCCCGGAAATCTGGCTCTTTCCCCTAGTTCTCTCTTGAACCTACTGTCTCATAGTCCCCGGAACAATCTAGTTAATTAAACCAGATTGTTCTTAGCATTCCTCTCCTTTCTTGGGACTCCTTTTCTACCTTCATTGACTGGATGTTCTCTAGGCTTCCTTTACTTCTTCTGAGAATCCATTCCTGGTTCCTCTGTGTCCTGTGGGTCTTGCCAAGGTTTCTGGCCCCCTTAGCCTTCCAGATGAAATGATGTGTTTGTCTGTGTTACTGATCTCTCCAGTCCTGCCCCCTGACATCACCATATGTACCTGATTCCCAGACTTCCCTGTGGCGGCCCCAGTGCCTTTCCTGTTCTTCATCAGACTGAGGTCCAGAGAGGGGAGATTTGCCTGAGTCATGGTAGATTGTTCCTAGGGTCTGTATATTTCTAGGGTTTGTTGTACATAGGCATACAACCCCTCCTCAACTTTGGAAAGATGGTTCACTTTGGCCAAGAAGATAGAAGTTAAACTGTATTCTAGCAGAAATTTGGATTTGCCGGCTGTCCTCTCTCCAGAGCTTGATAAAGCAATGAAAAGTGCTCCAGAGGATTGTATTTGTTTTCTCTGAAGAAGCATGCAATGCTGTGCAGAGAAATGATAATGAGGAAAGGGCCTTATGTGGGAGGTAAGCAGTAGGGTGAAGCATTAGGGGATGGTTTACCGGGTAGGGGTTCTGAGCAGCCAGTTTGGAAGAGGCAGTTCTCAAAGGAGTGTTCACAGGGGTTAGTGGGTGTTGTCGAGCGGAGTTTGTCCTCTGGGGACATGGGACCAGCCCTCTGCAGAGGCATTGGCAGACTCCTTTTTACAAATGTGTCTGTTGGCCAGGGTGAAAGGCTTTCTTGGGAAACAAAGCCAGCGTGGCAAGATCTAGATTCTTAAAACCATCCTTGTATCTCATGAAATTAAGAGTTGGGTTTCTTTATGGAGGCTGTCTAGGAGCAGATATATTTCATTTTATTTTTCCCTAGATGGTACTAATGATGGGGGTCGTGCTATTAATATGCCTATCCCTTGGAACCACAGGGCTTTTTCCACACTTCTCACATGCATTCTTGAATGATGATACATTTTGGCTCCTTACACTGTCAATTGTCAGTAGTTGGATTGATTTTTTACATGATCTGGTTGAGTGTCCCAGATGGGGAATGGTACAAAGGTTCTTTGATTCAGAGGAGGACTCAACGTTCCCCTGGACTCTGTCATTATCATAGTAGTGATCTTGCCCTGGAAGTGTGTGTGTCTTCCTTGTGTCTTAAAAGACCAAGGGAACAGAAAAGTTTACCAGCCAGAAGCCCTGGGTATGCCCTGCTTGCAGGCATGGAATCAAGCTGTTGTCTTTCCTCATCCCATTGAAATTTCATGACACTGAGCCCTTCCCTTGGGCTGTCAGAGATGTCAGAGGCAGTCTCGCTTTTGCAGAGGCTTGCTGCTCTGAAACCTTTGACTTCTGTCGCTTCTCATACTTGCCTTAGTCAAGCTGGAGAGGGTCAGAGATTGTGCTCAGCAGAGTTCGGACTGGAAGAATCATTCTGACTGTACAGTAGCTTTTTAGGGCAAGTAATGGGCAAATTATCCTTATGGTGGTATAGCTTAGATTTTAAAATTGTGGGAGTCTAGAGTCAGGTTCTTAGGTTTATAGCTTGGTACCGTCACTTAATGACAATTCTCCTATTTGTAAAAGGGATTTAAACAGTACTGTTTAAAATTTACTGTTTAAGATTTAAACAGTAGTACCTACGTCAAAGGGATTTTGGGAGAATGAAATGATATCTTTAAAGCACTTACGGGCTGGACAGATAGTGAGCTTTCAATAAACCTGTTTATCACGATGTTGAAAATCCTTCAGACTTAGCCTTAACTCCCTGTTTGGGAATGTTGCCAGTCATTCTGAGTATGTAGACAGCACCTATCTTTTCTTTCTTTTTCTTTTTTTTTTTTTAAGATTTTATTATTTATTTATTTATTTCACAGAGAGAGAGACAGCCAGCGAGAGAGGGAACACAAGTAGGGGGAGTGGGAGAGGGAGAAGCAGGCTCCTAGCACAGAAGCCTGATGTGGGGCTCGATCCCAGAACACCGGGAGCACGCCCCGAGCCGAAGGCAGACGCTTAACGACTGCACCACCCAGGCGCCCCAGAACCTATCTTTTCTACTTGAGAGTGCATTTGTAGGAAGCTACAAGTTCCAGGAGACCTTGGTTATGGGTGTTTTGTTTGTAATATAATGGAGAACGCAAGTGGTTAGGAACTGGCCCATAGTATGTGTTTAATAAATCCTTTTGGGATGAGTGAGTGAAGCTGTGAGCAGTATGGCTGGACAGCATGTTGGGGGTAGGAGGTCATTTTTGTTAGTTTGTAGCTATAGGATCCTTCATCATCTTGGAGATCATGAGAGTAGGTAGCACCTTTGGGGGAAATCCTCTTTTTTTTTTTTTTTTTAGCTGCTTAATTAGTACCCAGAAACTGCATGTGTCAAATTGTACAATTTGATAAATTCTGACATCTGTATATACCTCTAAAGCCATCTCCACAGCATTGGGGGATTCCTTACTGCCTCTGTGTTTTCTTTCTCTGTAGCTGATAAGCCACTTTACCCTTTGGCCTGGCCTGGCATGTGGCTGGCCCGCTGTTTCACGAGGACTGTAGCAGGGTTGGTGGGTGGGGTGGTGGTGTTCAGCATTCCTTTCTAGCCATCATGTGCATTTTTACGTTCTTGCCATGGAATTTTAGATGATTATTGTGTGTGTGTGTCTTTGAGTGTCTGCCCCAGGTTGCATGTTGGGAACAAGAACTAGGTCAGTTTAGTTCAGTGATGTATTCTCATTGCTTCCCATAATCCCTGCCACCTAGGAGGCCCCCAGTGGGGAGGTGTGAAGAGGTTCATTCATTCACCCCATTGCTAGAATAGATACATGGCGCTGTTGGGCCTGAATTGGGAACACGGAGGACTGAGTTTCCAGAGACTCAAAGTTGTTCTTACCTTCATCAGAGGAGATCAAAGGGAAGAAGGCCTCTTGGAGTCTGAATTGCTTCATTACTGATGTGACTCTAAGGAAACCCTAGAAATACAGGGAATCCACCATGACACAAGCCAGACCCAAAAATGAGGTACATGGGGACATTTGCTGTCATTCCGAGACCCAACTGTTCTATGCAAGGTTAAACATTTATGTTGGAGCTCCATTAGTTTGCTTTTTACTGCAAACTGTTTCGATACTACAGGCTTCCATAGAAGGGCGCTTTAACTGTATGCTGTTACAAGGACCACCAGCTATCTTTTTTTACTCTCTCTAGCTTGTGATATAACCCACCCTCTCTGCCTCTTCCCTCCCTACCTGCGTCATAAATCACAGTGAAATTTTCAGAGTCAGCTCTGAGGACCTCAGAGGAAAGTCTCTCTTAGGCGCTAAAAGAAGCAGCACAAAAATAATAATTAAAAATGACACAACCAGGTAGTGGTCTTTGGTCTGCATTTGGCAAGAGTCAACATTTTAGAGCAGTAAATACTTTCCCTGGTAGAGAAGAACCAGCAGAACAGGCTTTTAAAACCCCCACTACAGGAAGTAAGAGGAAGGTGGGAAACAAGAGAGAACATATTTTAGTAGGTTGATTTTCTCCTAAATGTTAACAGGAGAGGTGGACGCAAGATTCATTTACAGTTACTGTTTCTTTCAGATGCTAGGTGGCAGCTGGTTGGTTTGTGATGAAATGCAGTTGTTCCAGAGGTACCACTTCAAAGGACTGTGGCAGCTTTACTTTTAAGTTGTATTTTGTGCATGTCTCATCCCAGGTGCTTTGCTCCTAGATATTCATCCATCCCTCCATCTGTCCATCACTATTGGCTACCTGTTACATACCAGGCAGTTTCCATACATATTTCTGGCCACTCATCCATCCATGTATCCACCTATCCTATTATTGACAGATTGTTATGTACCACACACCTTGCCTTCCTACCTGCCTACCTAGCCACCCATCCTCCCTCCCTTCTTCCATCCACCCACCCACACACCCACCCATCTTCAAGCTATTCATTCTCCAGCCACTCAGCATTATTGATTGCCTGTTACGTGGCAGCCACTGTTCTAGGTCGTAGGAACCCAGAGTAGGAAATAACATAATAGAGGAGACAGCCTTAGAAATAAGATTGTTCTATTGTTTTTCAGCTCTAATGTGAGGTTGTTAATGACTGACACCCCCTCAGCACCATTTGTAATGCAGTGAAGACAGAGGCTTTGTCTGATTTTTGCTTACCTTTTTCTCTTCAGTAACAAGTATATCAGGCACTTGTAGGTAGTCCGTGCATCGTTTGTTTTTTTTTATGAATAACAGAATAGATGAGTGATATGTATAGTGTGGGACATGCTTTAACATGAGTATAGTCAAAGCTGTGAGGAGTCACACAGAAGACAGTTACTAACGCTGTCTGGTCCAAGCAAGGAAGAACGAGGGATGTCCGTGAATGCCGTTAACTGTACACGCATGTGCTCAGTGGCATTATTTCAACTTCTCCTCGTACTGAGCTATGGTGGTCGTTGGGCTGTGTTGGAGTACAGGACTGACCTGGTCTCTGCCCACACTAAGCATGTGTGGAGAGTGCTTAGAGGGAGAGATCCAGGTGTGTCTGCCCATGGTGGGGGCCAGCCTGGGATGGGGTGGGGGGCCTTGTGTGGGAAGCTGCACTGGGAAGGGTTCCCTCGAGGGATCTAAGTGCTGGCAGGGTCAGGCAGGGTGGAAGAAGGTCTCTGAGGGAGCTGATCTGGGAAAGAAGCTGGGGTGGCCTGAATGTGGAGAGCAGCTCTCAAACAGGCTGGGACCAGGCCATCTCCAGTATCTGAACAGCAAGTATTCCTTTTTGTGTGGTTGCAGAACCCCTTAAATTTTAGTGACAGTATGACTTAAAGACTCCGGCTTCCTAAGAGGGCTTCCTGTGGCTGCCATAACAAATGACCACAAACTTGGTGGCTTAAAACAACGCCTCTGCAGGTGCTAGGGAAGGAGCTTTCTTGGTCTCTTAGCTTTGCTGGCTCCTGGCAGTCCTTGGTGTTCCTCGGCCTGTTGCTGTATCACTCCAGTGTCTGCCTCCTCCTTCCCTGTGTGTCTCTGTCCTCTCTTCCTCCTCTTAGAAGGATACCAGTCATTGGATTTAGGCCCCATTTTAATCCAGTATGACCATATCTTAAGTAATTACATCTGCAAAGACCCTATTTCCAAATAAGCTCCCATTCTGAGGTTCTGGGTAGACAAGAATTTGGGGGACATTATTCGGCCCATTATAGGAGGGGATGCTGAAGTTGCTAGAACAGTGCTGGGAGGCTTCCTCAGGGTCTTCTCATTCCTCGAGGGTTCTGGGTTGACAGCAGGCTGCCGACTTGGTTGTGGGGAGGGTTGGCCAGCCATGGCTAGAATTCCCGTGTCTGGCAAGGGCTCGCAGGTACAGGATTCTTCCTTTCAGTGCCTAAACGGAGCTGTGAGACTGTGGGAGGTGGCCCTACTCATGCTGTCCTCAGTCGCGTCACCCTGTCCTTCCTGCAGCGAGGGGACAGATGTCAGGGTTTCTTCCTGACCGTTCCTAAAGCACCTTGAGAGAGGAGGAAGTGGCCACCAGCGTAAAATGGCCAGAATAATTAATGACCTGAGCCAACAATGGTCTAGGGTTTTTCCATGGTCCTTCTCTCCTCTGGGAACAGTTTCCTGCTGCTTTCTTGCAGGCATGTTGCCAGGGACTTTCCGGGTCTATAGGATCTCGCTTTCCTTTTCTTTCTTGTTTATCTGCTTTCTCAGGTTCAGTGTCAGTTACTTCTTCCAGTTCCCTCCTGCTTGTATAAATTACTCAACACTGTCTTCCTATAATAGTGGTTTTTTTAAACTTACTGTGATTTCCAGATTTGATTTCCAAATCTAATTTCCACATTTGGTTCCCAGAATTTCTGAGATGGTAAATTTGGAGTGATGTGATTCAGGTGAACTTCAAAAGCCAATTTGAGAAACATTTCCTCCAAAAGATTGTGTGTGTGTGTGTGTGTGTGTGTGTGTGTGTGTGTGTGTGTCCCCTTCTAGTGATACCTGGTGTATTAGAAAAGATGGCTTTTGCATTTACATGATGCTAATTAGCACAGTTTGTCATCAGATTATTTAAGATTCTAGATAGGCTGTCTAGAGGTACGAATGCAAATTCTTTGTCTATCATTTGGCTATAGGCAAAGTGATTTTTAAAATAGAACTAGCAGTACCTTGAGAACACAGGCATACTGTTGGATGAAGAAGACAGTGGGGGAATGTGTGTTTTGTGGCTTCAGGCTAAGCCTAGGAAATGTGATTGCAGGTTGTTTCATTTTGTGCCTGTAATGGAGTAAATAATGGGATGGCTGTTGGGTCTTCATTTCTGTGACCCAGCTTTCAGCTTACTCTTTGAGTAAAAAGGGGATTTCAGGGTTTGTCATTCTCCTGACTGAATTCTTAAAAAGAGTCACCTGCCTGTTTGTATTCATTTATTGATTTGGGGCATACTACATGCTAGAACTGCGATGACTGTCCTTTTCTGAACAAAACAGATATTGGGACTGCCTGCCTTGTGTTTATAATATCATCAGGTGGTACACATTAAACAGTTACCAGAATTAAAGGAAATTAGCTATCGTGTAAAGGGATGGGAAGGGAAATTCTAGGGAGCAGTGAGAGTTTACCATTGGGAGTGGGTGGAGGATGGGAGAAGGCCACTTCCCAGAGGAAGTGACCCTTCAAGTGGAATCTGAAGGGTGGAGAGGTTTGGGGGGAGAGCTCCAGTCTGATGAGAGCTCGTGGGTACAGGATTCCTTCCTGGGCAGAGGGAACACACTGTGCCAGGCTTTGGGGCTAACGTTGTTCCTGCACATTAGAGGATCTGAGTGGGCCAGTGGGGCTGGAGCACTGAGGGGAGGCGAAGCCAGCAGGGTGTGTAGATGAGACATGTTTTGTAGGCGTCAGGCAGATTTTGAAATGAAAAGGAAGAGTTAGAGTTGGGGAGGGTCTGGAAGGGGCAGTGACATAATCACATTTACTTTTTGGAAAGGCCAGCCTGGGTACCTGAGTGACAAGCAGGAGGGGGTCCAGGAGGAAGTGGGGAGGTCAGTTAGGAGTCCAGACCAGAGGCGGTGCTAGCCTGGGCCCGGTGATGCCGCAGGAGTGGAGGTCTCCCTCAAGGTAGCAGTTGAAGGAAATGAGAAAGTTTATGGAGGTGGAAAAGGAAAGCACAAACATGAACTCTTAAAGGTATTACAATATAAAGCCTTTCTTTGATGGCATCTCTATTGACTTACGGTGTTTTTATTTGCTATTAAAAAAAAACTGGGGGTGCCTGGCTGGCTCTGTCAGTGGAACGTTATGACTCTTGATCTTGGAGTTGTGAGTTTGGACCCTATATTGTGTATAGAGATTACTTAAAAAATAAAACAGTATGAATTTTACTGTTTGTTTTTATTGTGCAGTGCCAGTTTTACGTGTAAATATAAGATCAGCTGACTTGCATGTGGAATCACTGAAATTACATATATCATATAGCTCAGATGCATGTTAATTTTGTTCTTACTAGAACGTTGGAAACACTGCACAAGCTAACTCAACTGTGTGTGTCTGTGTGTGTTCATAGATCTTTTTTTTTTGAGGTGTAATTGACATACAACATCAGTTTCAGGTACACACCATAATGATTTGATATTTGTATGTTTTGTGAAATGATCACCATAGTAAGTCTAGTTAACATCTGTCACCATACATAAATTTTTTTCCTTATGATGATACTTTACAAGATCTATTCTCTTAGCAGCTTTTGAGTATGCAGTATAGTATTATTAAATGTAGTCACCATGTTGTATTTCACATCCTGTGATTTATAATGTGAAATTTGTACCTTTTGACCACCTTCACCCATTTTGCCCACTCTTACCCTTGCCTCTGGCCATCACCAGTCTCTTCTGTACTATGACCTTGTGGTGGTGGTGTTTTTGTTTTGTTTTGTTTTAGATTCCGTATGTAAGTGAGATCTTATGTTGTTTTTCTCTGATTATTTCACTTAGCATAATGCCCTGAGGGTTGATCCATGTTGTCAAAAATGGCAGGATTTCATTAATTTTTATGGCCAAATAGTATTCCACCACCGATAAACGCACCACATTTTCTGTTTTCTTTCTTCATTTATCCGTGAATAGACACTTAGGTAACCTGTTTTCCTGTCTTGGCTATTGTAAATATAGCTGCAGTGAACATGGGGATATATATATGTATGTGTGTATATATATATATATATACACATATATATATTCAAATTAGTGGGTCTGTTTTTCTTTTCTTCAGGGAGATAATCAGAGTGGACTTGCTGGATCCTCTGGTAGTTCTATTTTTACTTTCTTGAGGCACTTCCACAGTGTTTTCCATAGTGGTCGTATCTGTTTATTTTCCTGCTGACAGTACACAGGGTTCTCTCCTTTTCCACATCCTTGCCAACAATTGTTTTAATTTGCATTTTCCTGGTGATGGGTGATATTGAGCACCTTTTCATGTACCTATTGGCCTTCTGTATGTCATTGGGAAAATGTCCATTCAGATCCTCAGCCTATTTTATTTATTTGTTTATTTGTTTTGCTGTTACATGAGTCTTTGTTTATTTTGGATATTAGTCCCTTATATAGGATTTGCAAAAATTTTGTTCCATTCATTGGGTTGCCTGCTCATTTTTTTGATGGTTTCCTTTACTGTACAGAAACTTGTTAGTTTGATGTAGTCCCCCTTGATTACTTTTACTTTTGTTGCCTTTGCTTTTCATGTCAAATCCAGAAAATCATCACCAAGGCTGATGTCAAGGAGATTCCCTTGTTGGAGTTGTATGGTTTTAGGTCTTCTTTTCAAGTCTTTAATCCATTTTGAGTTGATTTTTGTGTGTAGTGTGAGATAGTGGTCCAGTTCCATTCTTTCATTCATTCTTTTGTTCATGTGGCTGTTCAGTTTTCCCAACACCTTTTTTTGAAGACTGTTTTTTTTTTCTCCATTGTATATTCTTTGTTCCTTTGTCATAAATCTACCCTTTATGTATGGGTCTATTTCTGGGCTCTCTCTTCTGTTCCATTGATCTGTGCATCTGTTTTAATGCCAGTACTGTACTATTTTCATTACTATAGCTTTGTTTTGTAGTTCAAGACTGGAGCAGGTGCCGCCAGCTTTTTTCTTCCTCAAGATTACTTTGGCTATTTGGGGTCTTTCGTAGTTCCATACAGATTTTAAGATATCTTGTTCTATTTCTGTGAAATACTTCCTAATTCAGCTGTTTTGTTTCACGTCTTCAAATTCAAACATTCTGCCAATGCTCTCTACCTTTGTTTTACTGATGAGTAAGGAAGGACCTGAAGGGGCAAGAGTCTGTGGGTTGCTTAATCTTTCCCTGTGTTGTGTCTTTATGGTCAGCATTAAGTGGTTGACTTAACCAGGGAAATAACATGAGTAAGAAAGTCTATGGCAGGTTCCCTTGGTCATTCATGTTTCTTAGAATGCCTTCTTTTTGCATTTGCTAAGTTTTGCTTTGGAAGGAAAACATGGCCTCTCCGGGCAGTCAGCATTCCTGTTTACTCAGTTACAGACATGACATGCTTACTTTGTACTTGATTTTAGTCTAGCTCAACTTCCGTATATCATGGGTCCACCAGAGTTCTGTGCTCCTTGGGCATTGCAAACACCGTATGTACTTGGGGCTGCAAGGGGCCCTGGTGGACACGCCTTTCACCCATGTTGGAGAGTTCTGCTCTGCTTATGCCACCAGGCTTCGCTTACAAAACACAAGTTCAAAGATACAATTTTAAATGTCAAGATGGTGGCAGGATAGCTTAAGCCAAGTGGCCCTTGTCAGTGTGGGTTCCAGTGTGACTACATGGGTTCCATGTCCACAGAGCAATAGTCCTGTCTGTCAGCTGCCTGGGAGCCTGTATCCTGGATTCACTTGAGTCTGTGTCAGGTTTACTTTTTGCATGCTCAGTCAGAGAAGATTAATTGGGCAGATCATTATTGGCAGCCCCGGCCCAGGCCTGCGGTCCAAGAGTGCTTGGCTTCTCAAGGCGATGCAGGCAGCTGTCACTTCTTTGGGAGGCGTGGTTTCTGGATGGGTTTCTAGGCAGGCAGCACCAGGGCCATTCATCAGCTCCTGGTGCCGTAAGCAGGGTCTTCACAAATCAGGCCCTTAACAGAGCTGCCTTCCTAGGTACTTGTGTGGGCTTCAGAATAAGAGACATGATTAAGAACATTTTTGGAAAAAGGCTAAGGGTTCAGAATTTGTGATTTTTAAATTGAATTACGGTGTTCCCTCCTCCCACCTCTACTGTCACTTAGATTTCTTCCTCTACAAGCATTAATTGCCTGCTTTGGGAACATTTGTAAGCCTATTGTCAGGAACTAGAAGTTCTGGCTTGTTCCTTGCAGCTCTACCTTTGTAATCAGGAGAGGTTCCATTATCGGTACGTGGTACTAGATGTTCTGGGGGCTTAGATGGTAGCAGTTCTCTCGCTTCGGCATGCAAAAGAATCGCCTGCGAGCCCAGATTCCTGGGCCTCAGCCCCAGCATTTTGATGGAGGTGGCTGGGATATGCTCCCAAGGCAAGTCTATCGCAGTTGATGCTCAACATATTTGGAGAGACATTAATCTGGGCTGTCAAATCCTCTGATGGTGTGGAGTGTGGGGGTTCTCTGAGAACTAGCTGAGGCACGATTTCTTATCTGACTGGGGCAGAGCTGGTAAGGAGGCAGAATGGCCTGGAACCTGGGCTTTTCTTGGGAAGTGTGTGGAGGGCACTTGGTGCCCACCTGGACCTCCCTGCCTGGTCCCAGGAGCAGCACAGCCTCCCCTAGGTGCAGCAGGGAAGTGGTGCATTGAAGGGGGGATAAAAGAAAGTGAAACTAATCTCAGAGGAGGTTATTAGGTGTGGCTCTGTTCAGAAACACTATGTGCTTTTTTTTTTTTTTTTTTCTTCAGGAAACGTTGATTTAATCCACGGGGGAAACAGGCAGTTTTTCCTTTTTAAATGGAACTTACTCTGATGCTGAGGAGCGGCTGCCCTGCTTCCTGTGGTATTAGTGGGGATGTTTGAGCTGTGCCCAAGCATTAGGTGCATTCCATTGAGATGATAATAATGGTCAGGGGTCCAGTGAGGTAAGGGGGTGTAAAGGTGGGTGGTAGGAGGCCAAGCGGCTGTCCTCTGATTTTTATACAGAAATACATCACCCTGACATTTTAGTTCTTACGTTCTTGGGTAATACTGAACACTATTAATAACTATTGCTTTTTGAGTGCTTGCTGCAGGCCGGGTGCTAAGCACTTTCCAGTATCATCTCTTTACTCACAGAATTCCCTGGAGGCACCCCCGCCCCCGCCTTTTCATACAGGTGGAAATAAGTACAGAGACCTTATAGATGGCTGAGGGAGATTTTGAGTTTACTCATTATTCTAGGCCTGCTTGGCTAATGGAAGGCCTCTCTTTACTCACAATTCCTTGTCTTGCTTTTACTATCCTCACATTCATTTTAGCTGTTGAGGAGAGCCCCTGGAGGTGGCTTTGATTTTGTGCATTATCTCCAGGTGCTGCTTATTGGGACTTTCTTGTTAACAGAAATTGTTGTTTACATTTGAAATCAATTTAGGCCCAGATTCTTTGGGCTGTGTTTTGGTTTGCTTTGTTTCTTTTCTTGCCCCCCCCCCTTTGCTACAAAAGGATCAGGGATTAAAGGGAGCTGGTGGGCCTTGGCTTCCCTTTCCCTGCTTTTCCTGTGAGATTCTTGCTTGCCTGAATGTGTTTAGAGTGACTGTGATGGCATAGACGCTGGAAGAGGCAAACCTGGGGGTGTGGAAGGGCCTGAGTTCTAGATCTTACAGATGTTGGGTTTTTTCTTCACAATTCCAGTGCATCCCGGATGACCTGTGGAGAATTTGGCTTGGAAATCCATTATCAACCTGGATGGACTCTTTTGCAGTTATCCCCCTTTTCACTTAAAAGCTTCATGGTCTCTTTGGTAAATCCCTCAAGTCTTTTCTGAGGTAGCAGTATTCATTTTCCTTTTATTATATGTGTGAAGAAAGGCAAAGAAGGAGGATAAAATGCAGTTGCTTGATAACTCCCTGGTGGAAGTGGTGGCCCTCAGAACTGCCCCTTGTTTAACCAAGTTCTGGATTCCCATGCGGGTGCCTGAGCCTTGTCTGTGCGGACCTGGCAGGGCATTTCAGTTCCAGTTTCTCATCTCCGTTTTCTGGCTCCCTGTCCCTTCTTCATTTTATTGCCCCCCCTTTCCCCCTTAAAAACCTCTTCCAAGAAAGTCTGGCTTTTGCTCTAAGTTTACGACCATAAATTTTGAGATGGTACACGTCACCCTCTTAATCTAATTGAGCCAGCACATCATTGTGAAGACATCATTTTATTTGGGGGTATTAGTTGCTATGGTTATTTGCTGAGACTAACAGAGTCTGTGTTCTCTCAATTGGAGTTTTGGAAACTGCTATCTGAGAATGACAGCAGTGTGCCTTGCTGTAGGAATAGCCAATGTATACCCTGACCATTAAAATAATTTTTAAAAAGCACAGAAAAATACTTTGGGTAGAATTTTAGAGCTAGAAGAGCCCTTAAAGATCACTGGCCATCCTTCTGGTTTTCAAAGAGTTCTCTAAGGTTAGGTATTAATTTACTTTCCCTAGGTTCACAGGCGTTGTTCCTGGGTGAGCAAGGATGAAGACTGTTTCTGATTCTTACTCTAGCTTCCATTCTGTTTTTTTGTGCAGCAGTTGAAGTCCTTTCAAGGAATCCATTCTTTGAATATATACTGAGGTCCTGTGTGCCCTAGGTGCTGTGCTTAGAAGGGGAAAAGCTCTGTGATCTTGACTTGCTGGGTCTCTGTTGGGAATCCCAGCCCTTGAGTCGGAGAGTGTGGTGCCTGGACCGGCAACATTGGTATCACCTGGAAACTTGTTTGGAATGCACACTCCCAGACCTACTGAATTAGAATCAGCGTTTTAACAAGATCACCTGGTCTTCAGGTGCATGTTAAAGTTTGAGAAGCACTGCTGTGAGATGGTAGGACATTGTAGAAGCAGAAGCTAAGTCTTGAGGCCCGAGCTAGGATCAACTGCCCTTCCCTCATACTGTTTCTCTCTTCTCTGTTGGGCTTAATAGCAGTGCAGTGGTGTTGAGCCAGAGGAAGCTCACCGATCTCTGCCTGAGTTCTAGCACTGCCCCATCTGGACCCTCTGGTCTTCTAGTTCTAGTTCTGCAGACCCTTTGCTGTGACTTCTGTGGTCTCTTCTTAACCCTCCCCGCCCCCCTTTTCTTAGGTGTGCCTATTTGAGGGGTGTAACTCAAATATCACCTTCTCAGGAAGCTAGGCACTTCAGATCTGTGCACCCTATAAAGCCCATTTGTCTTGAATGTCTTGTTAGCATTCTGATTCTTTTTTACTTGGGGCTGGCTTCCTTCCCCACTCAATGGACAAGAAGGATTTCATGATATTCTTAGCCTCAGTGCATTTAAGAGGCACCACTTAGGTTAATAAACTTTGCGAGAACATATGCACACTACTTTGAGTTACTGTTAAGATAAAAAAATAGTGTTATTTCATCCAGGGTTTTTGCGTTTCACCTGCAAGGGGTAAAAAGAAATTTTAATTCTGTAAGTACATTAGAGTTTTCTAAGCATCTGAGGAAAACCTTTAAGGACTCAAATTATTTTCAGTAGTTAGTTCATTAGAAGGAGGTTACAGGTTTACTCCACTATCCGCAAGTAGAGCATTCCTATGAAAATTTCCTAAGCTAGAATGGGATACAGTGAAGAAGCAATTACTATTAATTTACGTGGAAAAACTTTCAAGAATCCCTAGAGCCCCAAAATAACTTCTGTCAGGCTTTTCTGGTACTTTAGGACATGTCTTGCTAACGGATGCACAAAATAAATTGAGATAAAACACAGACGCTCACAGACGCAGTTCGAAGCTATGGCCGCTCCAGCTGCTCCGGTGCACGGCTCACTGCACAACAAACACCGAGCCCTCTTTTCCTTTCTCCACGTGAGAGGAAAAATCCTTTTTTGGATTTCTTTTGGTTAGTGAAAATAGGTGCTAATCGAGATACTTTGTTAAAGTGAAGTGGCTTAAGTCGAATGTCAGAAAAACAGGGGATACCTGTATTTGGTAAGTTTGATGAATTAATGAGACAAAAATTCCTTAATTCTTAAGCTAATTAAAATTCTCCTTTTGTTGATTCTCTCATTTCCAACCTGTGTTCAGCCTGTGCTTGTGGGAAGGAAAGAAAACCAGCATCTAGGGGCAGCCCTGTGCTCTGCTCTGCTCACATTTTTTCTTCCTCTTTAATTTCCACAGCAAGCCTGTGAGGTACTTGTTACCCTCATAGTGACAGAGACTCTTGGAAAGGTTGAGCCATTTTCCCAGTCCTAAAGCTGGTAATGGGCAGATCCAGGGTTTGAATCCATGTTTCGAGTCCACACACTTCATACTCTGCTGAATTGACCTTGAGTAAATGTGTGTGTGTGTGTGTGTGTGTGTGTGTGTGATGTTTACACTTGAACTGCATGGAAATACCCTTTCTTTTTGCTTTTTCACTTGTTCAGTCCCTCTTAAAATGGAGTTCTTTGTTTTAACCAAGCAAATCACCATTGTTTCGCTTGAGGGAGTTTTTCTTGTACTGACCCACTGTCTTAGAAGGTCTTGGAGCTTTATGCAAATGTAATTGTTCTCAATCCAGTCCCTCAGTTCTCTGTGTCCTTGCTCTCTGCTTTGTGTCAGGGCTGAGCGATGCACGTTTTGGCCTGGGCTCTTTCGGACTTAAGTTTTCATTATAGGTCTCATGCTGACTTAATCATTTAACATGTTGGTCCTTGATGAGCAAATGTTTTTCTGAGTACCAAATGTTTTTTTGAGTACCTACTATATGACAGTAAGCTAGCCTGGAATGTCTTCATAAAAGATTACGTTCTAGGACTTAAACTCCCCGTGTTCTTAAGAAGAACAGTGAACGTAGCACTTTGGAAATAGAGTTGTCTTCGTATATATCTTTGTATATAATTACCTGTCTGTCATGGGGGTGCTACTGAGCCCTCATAATCCAGATGTGAAGTTGGAGTTTTCAGTAGGGAGCAGACTTTCTCTGAATCCCTCATTTTCTGATTATCTCCTGGCTGACCTGTGGTCTTTGTACCCAATGTCAAGGTTGAGAGGTGTCCTTTGCCACCTAGTCATCCCACAAAGAGAAAGCCCCTTGACTGTGGCTGTATGTTTTTGGCAGTGAAGCAGGATGGGAAGTGAGAGAAGTCCCAAAATGAAGTTCTGGGCCCGCTCCTTAGTGAAAGTCCTCATCAATGTTTAAGTTGATTTTTGTCTCTCTTCTTCATAAATATATGGTTACCATTTCTTTAGGGATGAAGTCTAAATCCCTTAGCTTGATATTCCAGTCCTTCTATGATTCTAACCCCTTTTCCTAGTCTTACCTTCTTTCCATCAGGCAACTGCCTGCTGTTTGATCTTGGGTGCTCTGCTTTTGCATCTCTTTGCTTCCTGTTGCTACTTCTAGAATACCTTCCCATGCCTATTTACCCTGCCCTGCACCTCCTCTGATTTCTACAAATCTGAATTATATTGAACTACTGAACTTTAAAGGCTCTTTTCAAATGCTACTCCCTATTGTTTTTTTCTGGGAAGAGTCTGCCAATGGCCCTAACTGGAATAATATCCTGCTTGCATTTCTGTACCTTCCCCCCCTCCCCACTTTGATTGCTCTAGCATGTTTACCTTAATTTAGAAGTTTGTGTACAGTAGTTCTTCTCCCCCTTCCCCTGTCTGCAAGGGATATGTTCCAAGATCCCCAGTGGATGCCTTGAAACCACAGATAGCACTGAAACCCATATATACTAGGTTTTTTTCCCCCTGCACTTAGATTACACATACATGCCAATGATAAAGTTTTAATTTATAGATTAGGCACAGTGAGATATTAACAACAATAATTACTAATACAGTAGAACAGTTAAAACAATACACTGTAATGAAAATTATGTGAATGTGGACTGTCCCTCAAAATATCTTTGTGTACACACCCTTCTTGTGATGGTGTGAGATGATAAAATGCCTATGTGGTGAGATGACGTGAAGTGAATGACGTAGGCATTGTGACATAGCATTAGGTAACTACCGACCTTCTGACATTAAGTCAGAAGGAGAGTCATCTGCTTGTAGACCGAGAAGGGTGGCAGGTACCTGAAACCACAGGTAAGGGGGGACTTACTGTACACAGATGAGGTCCTTCTAAATTACATTCTCCTAAAAGGTATGGAATGTATATATATCGTTCTTTTATTTCTTTGAGTACATTGATAAAAGAGTTTCAAATATTTGTGTAGGTTAGGCCATAGAGTATAGTAGTTGAGAGTTTTAAAGTCAGAATTATTTAATCTCTGAATCTCTTTCTCCATCTGCAAAATGGGAATAATAATTCCTACTCGTAGGATGATTGTGAGGACAGAATGAATTAAAGTACTTAGTAGGTATGTATTACATAGTAAGTACCCCATAAATGAATGCATCATGTATTTACACTTATTTTGTCTACATCAAGGTGAGTTTGGGTCTCCCATTTTACTCCGGAAGGATGTTTCCATGTCAATAGAATTAGAAACTTTATCAGGGAAAGGGTGAAGCCCCTTTCTTCTATTGAATTTCATTTTTAAAAATTAACTCTGAAAATTTCATTAGCCTTAGTGCTCTGGTTGGAAAAAAATTCTCCAGAGTCTGTGTTGGCTATGGCCTCATTTAGGAAATAGAATTTTAGGGAAATGGCCTCAGGAAAAGTACACGGATGTATAATCAGAATGCACATGATGTAACATGTGGTGGTTGATATCGCTGGTGGGCATGTCATCCTCTGGTGACACGAGTGGTCTTCTGAGTCTGTTCCAGCCAGATCTGAAAGAATGTAAGAGACATGCTGGTGGTGACTTCATCCCTCCAGCCCTTCCCCTCTATGTCTCAGGCTTAACTGGGTAAGATGAACAAGAGTCCTCTGAATGTATTAGGGCATTTCTTCCCCCATGGAGGCCAGGGCCCCTCCCTCCATTGCTGATTGAGTGCCCACTGGACATTTCCCTTCTCTGCTGGGTATCTTCATCAGCAGGCCATGATCTGTGCCCAGCACTACCTTTGAGGCTGGCTTGTTTCTCCTTGGGCTGTTAGCACCCTTTTTCTGATACAGTCCATTGCCACCTAGTGGTCACAGGTAAGACTGCATCACAGAAACTAGATGAATGCTGGGGGGTGTATTTTGTTCTACTGTTAAGATTTTGAACACCGTCTCTTTTTGCTCCTGAAGTGCAGGGTTTCGGCCGTAGAATGAACAAAGGAACATCACTTGCTTTTCTTACAGTTAAGCAGTGGCATCCACACGTAGACTGGGAAATGCCTGTCCCCAAGCACAGTTTCTGATAGGATATATTTTCAGCTTGCCCAGGTATGGGGAAAAAGAGAAGTGTCTCTGGAACTCTGTTTTCATCTGTTTTAGCTCCAGACTTGGGGACAAGCAGGGGCTGAAAGGGCGGACATGGCTGTGGCTGACACCAGACATGTTTATAACCCATTCTCCTGGTCTCTTGGTGTAGAGAAGGTTTTACTTCATGTGCCTGCTGGCGGGTCTCTCTGCAGCTCTGTGGGAAACTTTCTCAACAGATAACATTAGGGGAGGTGGTTTTATGTTAACAGAAAGCACATTCCTATATATACAAGCTTCAGCCAGACTTATCCAAGTTTGAAGTTTCTCCTGTATATATCTAATCAGCTTTTTTTTTTTTTTTCATCTGTGAATTATATGATGGGGAATTTCACCTTTGATGAGTGCGGTGAACTAGTAGAGTGCCTAACTTCCCCTCCTGCTTTGTTCCTTCTGTGTCTCCTGCTCTCAGCCAGGTGATGTGGTGGCTTGTGAGGACCTAGTGGTGAGCATGAAGAGACACAATCCTCATCCTTAAGGAATTTACTAGCTGGGGAGGTACTAATAGAATTACCACCTGAACAATATAAAATTGCTATGGAAAAAAAAAGGAGGTGCATAGGACTAAGAGTGAAGGTAGGGTAGGGGTTGGCTGGGTTACAGAAGACAGGGCAGGCTTTTTGGAGGACTGAACTTCTGAGCTGAGGGCTGCATGTATGAGCAGGATGTTCAAGGAGCTGGCAGAACCTAGAAAGGGAGTTGGGGGCCCAGGCCCCACAAGACCTCTCAGACTTTGGGAGGGAATTTGGTCTTGGTGTTTAGAACTCTGGGAACCCATCGCAGGATTCACTATTGGAGCTTACATGAGTGGGGAGAGAACCGATTAGAAGAACAAAAGTGGGTATGGGGGACCAGAGCAGAGGCATTTGCAGTTACCCAGGCAAATGGGGGCATTTGATGTAGGGGTTCCTGATGGTGATAGGGAAGAGTGAATAGAACTGAGATGCTTAGGAGGCAAAACAGGCACACTTGGGAAGGACATCGTGTTGCCAGGGACAACACGTGGGTGTATGACTTTGACTTTTGTGGCAGGACAGATAGTGTCAAACTGCGGATGCAGGAAGAGGCCCTTGATTGGCCCTTTTTTGAGAGGGTAGCAGAGGAGAGAGAGTTTGTTTTAGAGAGTGGTGAGTTAACCTGAGAATGGGAGTTGCAACAAAGCTGCAGTTTTGGGGACTCATGTCCATCTCTCAGCCCTCACTATGGGTCCTTTTATTGGGCCATCTGAGATATGCCACCTGTAAGCCAACTTCTGTTACTCTGCCCAGTCAGATCAGTACAACATGCCTTGAGGGCCGCCTTGTCCGGGCCTGTCTCAGGTACTTACTGTGCTTTATGCCAGGGAACCACTCATGCGTGGGATCATTCCAAATACAAGGTGAACAGGCACAGAGAGTAAGTGTAATTGGCTTTCAGAGAACGGAGAGATTAGCTAGGCCTGAGGACTTCGGTGTTTGTGCTTTCAGCAGCCAACAGGTCATTCTTGTCACAAATACTTACCTTGGCAGTTGGACTTCATTAATTGTAATCAGTTTCTAAATCCAGGGAGATGTGACCAAGGAGTAAAAAATTTTATGGATAGTCAGTCATATACAGTTCCCGTAACTTCGGAGGTCAAAGAAAGGTCATAGATGCGCTGAAATAAATGTAATGGTAAGGTTACCTTGGATCCTTCATCATGGTGTGTTTGTGTGTGCACATGGATGTTAAATTTTCCCCAACGAGAAAATGGGAATGGCTTGACTTAGGGTACTGAGGTAAAACTTGTATAACTTAAGGTAGATCCTAACTTAAAAAAAAAAAAGTATCAAGCTTCTTTTACTGAAAAAAGAATTGGTACTTAAATTGTCTTAACACTCTGTGCAGAGCATAGCATCCCCAGGAAGAGAAGGGCACTTCCCTCTGTTCCCCTAGTCAGCAGATACCTTTGACAGTGGTCCCTCAAGGCCCAGACTTCTAGCTGCTTCTGTGTCCCTTAGCTGCCTGGTCTTCTCACCCAGAGCAGAGGTCACTTAATTCTATAAGGCAAATACTTGTCCTCCCCAGATGCTGCCAGTTAATGACTCCTGTCTGCTCTGGCCAGCATTCTGCCTTTCTAGCAACAGATGTTACTACACAGTAAATATCATTGACTTTTGGCACCTTGCTGTATCTTGCACTGAACCTGAAACAGTGGGGATATATGAGCAGGGTGTCACGAAGCTTGGCATGCACTCAGCACTAGTACCAGCCTCTCTGCCTTCTCCACTTCTCTTACTGGCATGTGCGTGTTAGATTCCTGTTGAGTCAGGGTGAAGGCTTTAGAAAGAAATCTCCCTGTAGCTACATGGCAGAGTTGATCACCTACATAAGATTCCACCAGTCGTTTTTGGGTTGAAGTAGACAAGAGTGTGGTTTAGGTGTTCTTTTTGGTGTCTTCTCCATTGTCCCAAGTAACAGAGAGGGTTTTATCTTAACGGAGTGAGGCATTATGGTGAGTCCACATGCTAAAAGGGTCTCGGCTCCCAGGAGCTGATAGAGTCCCAGATCCCCATGTTTGCACTGTGTGCTCTTGTGTCACTCCTCTAACTTAGCTGAGTTCTCAGCACAGGTAGTCCTGCTTAACTTCTCTGGGTTCTGTCATTACAGGGTTCACACATTAGGGAAGAATAGCCCAGGCTTGCCTAGAACTGAAGCTTACGGTGTACAGAGTGCTTGTGCAGTGTACCTCTCTGGGTCTCCTGACAATCTAATGGTTTAGATGGGCCTGACAGCTTGTGTCAGGTGAGGCGACTGAGAAGTTAGGCCTAACCTAGTGTTAGTTATACTTCTAGGAAACAGTGGAGCTGAAATTTGAGTCCAGGAGCCAGGTGAGGTTGGGGTGGGGACAAGGGGCTGGGGAAGGGGCTGATGGGCCTACAACCAGGATTCCATACAAGGCAAGTATAAAGGGGGAGGTTTCTCAAAGCAAGCTTGAGCTGCTGTTCCAAAGACTGGGGAGTGGGTGCTGAACAAGCAAAATACCCAGTGTCCCCCTACACCTTTACCAAGATTCTCTCAGGCATGAGCCATTCAAGCCCATGGGGAATTCCTTTTCAGATTCCAGTAACTGGGATTTTAGTCTGTCTATCTGTGCTCACTGGCCTACAACCCAGCATGGACTCAAACCAGTACTCACTACCTAATTCTTCTGTTGCGGGAGAGGCCTCCTTATCAGCTTTGTGGGGCCCACATGGCTTCTCAGGTTTGTGTTGTGGTGGGGTGTGCTGTGTGTCACTCGACGACAAAGTAAGGTTACTTTCTGGGCATAAGCTAACAGGCCCTGCTGCAGGTTAAATGGGTCCCCCTGTGAAAAGGCCCCACAAAGGCCCCGTTGTGCGTTCTTAGCCACTCCTTGATCCTCATTGGTAGCCGCCCCTGGCAGCACAGCTTCTCAGGTGCATGTTGGGAGGTTTCCCAAGCCTGCCTTAGGTTTCACCTTTCTTTCACTTTGTGTAGATGCTTGTCCAGCTTGAGTCTTTCTTGCTTACGGGGGAGGCATAGAGGATTGTTAGGTGGATAGAGAAGCAACTCTAGTCTTGCTCTTGGCTCAGGCCTTTCTTTGTGAGTTCTGATCAGGGGAACATTCTGACTGCAGTGAGACTGAGTACAGCCGTGCCCACATTCTATGCCTGATACTCTTTGGCCTTCTTGGGGGCTTTGTCTTCCACTCTGAAAGGTGATTCTTCCTTTATCTTATCCTGCCTGCCTGTGGCCTCCTGTCTCTCCTCCCCACAGTGTTCTGACTTTGAGATGAATCTCTTTCTGTCTTGACTTGCCAGGGAGTGATTTGTGTTCTTAGGGATATCCTCAGCTTGAGGTGGCCAGTTTTAGGAGATGCCTGATTCTTCTGCTGGCCTCTTTGGACTTTTCGCCGAGGACCATTGCATTAAAGTGACTGAACCAGGGAGAGACTGGAGACTATTGGCTGGTGGCTCCTGGGTTCTCCTCCACTTCAAGTGCCTTCCTCTTCTGGTGTAGAGCAGAGGGCCTTGCAGAAGCCATGCTGTCTTGGGATTCATGCCATCCGAGCCCATAGGAGGGGGTAGTCTCTGAGCAGGAGCCCCTGATGTACGTGGGGTAAGCCTGAGCCCCAGACCTGAGAACAGCAGGACTGCTTAGCCAGGCTCTTCCACTGGCAGCTACTGCTTGGAAAAAGCTCTGGATCGGTGAGCTTGTACACCGGCGCTTGAATTTGTATACCCCCATCCGCGCACACACATTATTCAGCATGCGCTGAGCAGGATGCGTTGCCAGGTACACAGAGAGGAAACAAACAAAACCAAAAGATGGAAAAAAACATGACCCCTCCCTTTGAGGGACAGATCTGGGAACTAAAAAAGAGAAGAGCTGAAGACCGTGGATGCTTTTGTTCCATTAGATTATGTTGGTCTGTGAAGCCAGAATCCTCCCAATCTCCCCCTCATATCTCATTAAAGCCAGTCCATGTTGCCAGTTATGCCTCCCATTTCCCTCCTCTGGGAATTTGGACATAATACGAAACCCTTCAATAAGGGAAACATCTATGAGGGTAATTTGAATGATTAGCTTAATCTGCAGGAAGGCTGCACGTGGAATTAAGTTAAGCACATTTGTACCAAGCAGCTGTGTCTGTCAGGCCACTTAAAGGTACCTGGGTGGTTTTATACCCTTAACAGAATCTGAGGGTTCAGGAGGGATCATTGGCTTTTAATACTGCCTTAAATGAAAGCTTATTTTTTAAATTTGGCAAGGGTTTCCAAGAGCTTTCTTTATAGATAACATATGTGGGATGTGTTTTTACCCCTATTCAAAACATTGCCAGGGCTTTGTTCTTGTGGCAGCGGGGAACGCGATGACCCAGGGAAATGGTTCAGATGGAAATTTTTCTTGCTGGCTGGTCACTGTCCTCATGAGGGGGAACTGAGAGGGTTGTGAGAACTCGGCCTCACGTGTACTTGAGTCAGAATAAGGAATCCAGGAGCTCCTGTGCCGTGGGAATGGGGCACTTTCATGCCCTTTCTTCCTGCTCCCTACCTAATGTGGGACCGTGTGGGGGTCGGTGGCAGGGCTGACCCACAGGGTTGTGGATGCTGATATCTGCTCTGACCCATGTTTCCTCCTGGATTCCCACCTGTGGCAAACGTACATGACAGGACTCACTGTGTGGCTTAAGGAATTAGAACTGGGACCAGAATGGTTAAAGCAAAGTAACAGAAATAGTAATTTTTCAAGCCAGTCAGTATTTCACGTTGAAACAGCTGTTCAGTGTTTGGAATTTACGCTGTGTTTGAAATAGCCTTGGGAGCAAATCTAACTGCTGCATTAGTAGAAGGACCAAAATGTACAGCAAATATGAAAATCAATTTATGTTAGTAATTCATATTTTTTACTCTTTTTCTTGCTAGATTTGTCTCTGGCGAAGAGGAAATTTGCTGATTCCTTAAATGAATTTAAATTTCAGTGCATAGGAGATGCAGAAACAGATGATGAAATGTGTATAGGTAAGTCATAACCGTGTATATGATAAGATGAGTCACTGCTTATCATAACTGCCAATGCCCTTGCTGAGCCTTTTTCCTTTGATAGGAAGCACCTAAGTGTCATAAATGAAGAAGTCCATACCAACAGTGCAGGGGGCAGAGTGAAGTGGGTCAGGGGCCAAGGGGCTATTCTGGGCTGCTCCCCAGAGTTCTGAGAGTTCCGGTCTCATCCTTGGGCCTGTAGGAGGCAGCTTGAAGGTTTGCAGTGGGGTTCTTCTCTCCATTCTCCTGTAGTGTTTTGCTTCTGGCTGTTTTTGTGACTTTTCTTTGCTCTAATCACAGTACTAGAGAACTTAGAGCAAGAACAGAAGAGAGGTGGATGAGGGAAGAATTATAGGCTGTAAACGATAGTTTGTGGGCTGAAATCAGAATACAACCATGTTTTCTTTGGCACTAATTTTTTAAAATTGAATTAACATATAAATTGAATTTGTGTAAAGTTCTGGTTTTCCAGCTCTTTGAAAATTGGAGAATCTGATCAGCTGGCCCCACATTCAGGCCTGGCAGTTGTTGGCTGGAGCTATGTAGCTGCCAGTCCCTTCAGATAGAGGAACTTGGTGTCCAGCTCTCCTCTCCCTGTCTTTAACCAGAGTCTGAGGGTGGGGTTACTGTTCATTATTTTGCTGGGCTGCTTCTGTTTTCACTATTGCCTTCTGTCTCTTATAGGCAATGCTGAGCACAGAGGATTTGCAGTCTCAAGACACCTGTCTCTGGCAGGGTTTAGTCATTGCCCTTGACTCTTCTTTAATTGGACTTCTTGGTTAGCTCCAGGGGTGAGCAAGGATTGAGAAAGTTGTCAAATGCTTATTGAATCCCTGTTGTCACACAGTGTGCCAGGATCTGGGGATGAGGGATGGCAGCTGGGATAGCTGAGAGCAATGAAAACACATCATTGTAGTAACTCCTGGAGCTCTCCAACATTACATGTATGTCCTGAATATCCTCAGGACTATTGCACTTACTGCCTTTGCCTTTGGGGATAATTCTAATGGGGACTGTCCTTGTTTGACCATCATGCTGCAGACTACATTGTGTTAAGTGGCTTAAGGATTCAGGAAGAGGAATCCAAGGAGAAGCCAGAGATGTGGCTTCCATTGCTAACTACACTAGTGTACTTGTGGTTCCAGAGGAAAGGTTAATTTCTGACGCACTCCCACAACCAAGGTTGAAGAGGTCAAATCCTGGGCAGGAAATCCTTCAACTCCTTAGCGGAACTCTACCCCTTTCAGCCTACAGTCTGGAGGCTGGCCAGCACCTCATCAGTCCTGGGTAGTCTCAGGAACAGGCAGGTCTTTGAAGGAAATCCTTTCCCAGCTAGAGTGCCAGGTGAAATTAACCTGCATTCGGGGGTCATCCTGGATGGTTAATGATGAAAAGATAAGGAGAGCCTTGGGAAGCAATTGACTTTAGGATTCTGCATGTGCCAAGGGATTTCAGTCCATAACATAATAACTGTACCTGGAAAGGCTCCCAAAGATCCATTTCTCTGTGTTCCTTTCATGGCACTTTGTCTTTTTCAGCAAGGTCTTTGCAGGAGTTTGCCACTGTCCTCAGGAATCTTGAAGATGAACGGATACGGATGGTGAGTATACCTGGGCTGCTCTTGTTCCCATACAGTGTGGTCATGTCAAGAGACTTGTTGTCAGAACTGGGTTTGAGTCTAGCCTCTACCACTTGAGTGTTTTAAGCTCTTGAGCAAGCCTCATCATCTCATCTTTGCAGGGTTGGAAACATTTCACAAATGTTAGGGGATTACTATGGATAACTTTAGAACCACATTGTTGGCCTCCTAAAGATTCACTGTAAGGTACACCCATAAGGTATGACTTACGGGTAGATCTTTTGAATTAATTAACTTTTGGGGGCCTCCAATTCCCTATGGGCAGAGTGGGAATGAAGGTGTCACACTCTGCTCCCTACTGTCCTCATTTTAGTAAATTTATCCAAGAGCTTCTGAAGGGCAAGGGTCCCTCCTTCACTTTTTGTTCCGAAACGCCTAACCTGGTGCCTGCCCTCTACTATGCACCCAGGAAATGGGCACGTAGTAAATAATGATAATCGTAAGAGGTTCTTCAAAAGGAGGCACTGTGCAAATTCAAGAATCAAATGCTATCTCCAGGTTCTTCAGAGATACCTTCTGTATTCTAATTCTGATGTGGCTCAGCATCAGCAGATGAGGGATCCCGCATCCACAAGTTCTTTTGCATTTTCTCCTTATCACCGAGATACCAAGAAGCCTGATTTGAAATTCCCCTGCTGGCCTCATGCTGATTTGTCCCCAGGAAGGCTTGTCCCTAAGCTAGGGGTGCTACAGAAGCCTAGGAAGAGTCCATCATTGAAGATTTTTCCTCTCTTCCCATGCTAAAACGGATCATTGGAGACTAAGCCTGTTGTCTTAATCTGCTTAGCCTTCCATAGCAAAATACCTTGGTCTGGATGGTTTACACAGAAAATGTTGATTTCTCACAGTTGTGGAGACTGGGTAGTCCAAGATCAAGGAACCAATTGATTTGGTTCCTGGTGAGGACCCCTTTCCTGGCTTGCACATGGCCACCTTTGCTGTGTCCTTAAATGGAAGAGCAAGGGGGCAGAATGGCTCTTCAGTTGTTGCTTAAAAGGACATTAATCCCACTGTGAGGATTGTATCCTGATGACCTAATTACCTTCCAAAGGCTCCATCTCCAGATAGTGTCATGCTGGGGGTATTAAATGATAAAAGGAGGTATATCATATTTTTAAGACTTTATTTGAACAAACACTGGTTCAGATTGGACGGTATCAAACTGGAAATGTTTAGGAAAGCTCTACTGACAGAACTATAGGGGAAAGACTTTTATAGAGAACATATGGAAGTAGCAGGGAAATTACTTGATTGGCTAGCTCAGGCTGTTGCCTTATTTGGGAAAGTCTAGTTATTTCCATTTCTTAACCTTGAGGGATTTATAGCCTTGGGTTTTGGTCGGCTTATGTAGGCTGTGAGAGCATTAAAGCCACCTATGTCTAATGGCCTCCTTATTTAATTAACAGAGGTTAGGGCTTCCCCATATAAATTTTGAGGAGATGTTGCTCAGTCCATAACCTTGACCAAGGCATTATGTATGCACACATTTTAAATTTTAACCCACATGATGACTCTGTGAGGTGGTACGTATATCATCACAATGTCTAGATA
This sequence comes from Ailuropoda melanoleuca, assembly GCF_002007445.2. Taxonomy (NCBI): domain Eukaryota; kingdom Metazoa; phylum Chordata; class Mammalia; order Carnivora; family Ursidae; genus Ailuropoda; species Ailuropoda melanoleuca. Next base: position 30,496,305 of record NC_048220.1, read on the forward strand.
AAGATATTGAGGTTTAGAATGGTTGATTAACATGCCCAGGATTACATAGTTAAAAAGTGTCATAGTTGGGATTCAAACCCAAATTTGTGTTAGACAAAAGAATGGGGGAGGTTCTTTAAAATTCCCAACAGAGCAGAAGCTCTCACCTTTTGCCCTGCACAGAGACAGAAATAGTGTCCATTTTCCTTGATTACTCATTTTTGGGTGCTTGGACCAGAAGCAGGAGGCTGGTGGCTGCAGCAGGGTTGGTGGTGGGTGGAGACAGGGGGAAGCTTGTGTGTTTGTGCACGTGCTACTGCCTGAGAAAGGGAAGTAATTCTTTTGAGTCAGATTCTTGGCCAAGTCAGTATTTGTGGGTGGGGGGTGTGGTAAGCAAATCACGCTGAATACTCTGCAGATTGCTATGGCCCGTGGTAAGAGAACAATGACTGGATTATACTCTAAAGCTTGCCTCTGCAATTTTATTATTAATGTCGGTGAACTGAGTTTCTGCTGTGTGCATCTGAGTATCTAGCCATCGCAAGCCCCTTCCCTACCTTCTCATCCTATGACAGCCTCATCAGTTCAGCTCAGCTTTGCAAAGCCGCACCTTTTTGGGAAGCCTCCTCTTACTCCCTGGGGTATTTGGCCATGCTTTGTATTTTCTTAGTATCCAGTTCATGTCTCTTATTCTCCATTTACCACATTGTGTCTAATGGTAATTGCATGTGTCTGTCCTGTAGTAAATATGCATTCTTGAAGGGCATAGAGTGGGCTTCTGTCCCCAGCATCAGTGTAGTCCTTAGAACTGAATGGAAATTACACAGTCCTAGAATCTTAGACCCCGAACAACCTTATTTTTCACATCTGTAGTCTTTCATTGGCCACCTGGGAAAACTGAGGTCTTGTGAATGCAAATAGCAAGCCTTAGAAGGACTGGGAAGGGGTCTTGGGCATCCTGGTTCCCAGGTGAGTAGTTACTGTTTTTGTGTATTAACATCTCCTTAAGGCTAGATTCGCAACCATGGATGTCCTTTGGAACAACTTGGGAAGTTTAAAATATACTGATGCCTGGGATGAAGTACAGAGATTCTGATTTTATTGGTTTAAAGTGTAGCCTGGACATTGGGATTTTTAGAAGCTTCCCAGGTGAGCTTGACATGCGTCTTTGGCTGAGAATCACTGGCTTAGGGGCTCAGCACACCACTGTGATCTTCGGAGACTTACCCTTGATTTGTGGAAGATTTAAACAAGGGAGCCCGTTAAACAACATCAAATAATAATAAAAGTCAAACAAATTAAACATTGCAACCCTCTTGTTAAAATGCTCTCCTCCTAGATAAGTGCTCTCAAAATTGAGAAAAAAAGCAAATGGACATAAATTTGGAGACCTGCCACCTTTTATTCCTCCCATTGCTCAGTTCTTGGCTGTGTCCATCTTTGGCTTCTGGCATTTACTCTGTTGGTTTCATTGTGATGTATATGCATGTGATTTAGAAAAATAATGCTTTGTTGTATCGAGATTCCTGAAATAATTAGTTGAGCGACAAGTGACCAGTGAATGACTTAAAAGGAAAGATTGTAAAATATTTTACTGCCTTAGAATAGACCATAGAATCTTAGAGCTGGAACAATCCAGCCTACTCATTTTGCAGATGAAGAAATTAGAGCCCAGAGAGGTTAAATACTTTGCCTGTGGTCACACAGTTGGCAGCTAGTCAAGAAATAAATCATTCATTCATTTAGTCATTGAAAAATATTCGACTGCTCCTTTTTTTCAGCACTCCACTGTGTTTGGGGGAAAATGGTAGGCAAGTGAACATTTACAAGATGGGGTGTGTGTGTGTGTGTGTGTGTGTGTGTAGTGGTGAATTAGAAAACTTTAGCTGGCTTATATCTTCTGAAGAAAACACTTGGTGAGGTGGTGAGAAGTTTCTTTGGAGTATGCTGGTGATCATGAAAGGCCTTCTTAAAGAGGTGACCTTTAAGCCAAAACCTCAAATAAAGAAATGAGTCGTCCATGAGAGCATCTGGGGACAGAGCATGTGAGGGAATGTCCAAATACAAAAGCCTGGAAATGGGACAAGTTTTGTGTATTTGAGGTGCATGGGGGTGTTGGTATGGTTGGCATATAGGACCTGATGGAATGAGTGGTGGGGGATGAAGTTGAGAGGCAGCCAGTGGTCTGTAGATGTCCCGATCCTAGTCTAGTACTGGTAGGAATACACGAAGTCAGGCTTGGAAGGTTTTCATGCCACCTCATGTCCAAAGGTGTTTCTTGTTTTTAACCTAGACTCAGTGTTGATCTGCCTAAAATATAGCTACTTAAATACAGCTTAGGTGAATGGATATTCACAAGACGTACCTGAAGTCAAAATTTAGATCCTACCCTGTCACCAGTTCCCCTTTGCCTTTACATAGTTGCTTACATTTTTAGAAGTACTCATTTTATTATTTTTAAGATTTTTAATTTATTCATTAGAAAGAGGGTAAGGCTCAAGCATGGGGGAGGGTCAGAGAGAGAGGAGAAGCAGTCGGCGTGCTGAGCAGGGTGCCTGATGGGGGCTCAATCACAGGTCCCTGGGATCATGACCTGAGTTGAAGGCAGACCCATAACCAACTGAGACACCCAGGTGCCCCAGAGATACTAGTTTATTTAATTTTTTAAGGTTTTATTTATTTGAGATAGAAAAAAAAGAAAGAACGACTGGGGGTAGGGGCAGAGGGAGAAGAAGAATAGTCTCTCCACTGAGCAGGGAGCCCAATGTGGTACTGGATCCCAGGACCCTGGGATCATGACTTGAACCAAAGGCAGATGCTTAACCAACTGAGCCACCCAGGCACCCCGAGAGGTCATTTTTAAAGAATCAATCACACACCCAGGCACCCTGCACCCCGAGCCACCCAGGCACCCCGAGAGCTCATTTTTAGAGAATCAGTCACACACAGGAAGAATTCCATGTTTTGAGATGATCAGTTTGATCTGACGTGCTTTCATTTGGGGTATTGTGAACAATTGACACGTGAAATAGTATTGCTTATTCAATTTTTTAATGGAGATTTATTTATTTTAAAGAACTTGAGAGCATGACTAGGGGAGGGGGCAGAGGAAGAGGGAGAGAATCCTCAAGCAGACTCCCCACTGAGTGCAGAGCCCAATGCCATGGGGCTCTATCCCAGGACGCTGAGATCATGACCTGAGCTTAAGTCAAGAGTCAGACACTTAACTGACTAAGCCACCCAGGTGCCCCTCTTATTCAAATTTTAAAGTGAGACATGGGGAGGCATTTTGTGCTAGAACTAGAATTCTTAACTGATATTTTATGTGTACATGTCTGCCCCACTCCCCTGCCCTGTTTTTCCTCACCAGATTGAGAATGCCAGCGAGGTGCTCATCACTCCCTTGGAGAAGTTTCGGAAGGAGCAGATTGGGGCTGCCAAGGTGAGAATTACACCTTTCCTTGGATTTTAGGGCAGCCTTGTTTTTGGATTTTATATAGTGGCTCATCTGTTACTCACAAGTATCTGAGGTAAGACTGAGTGGTCAACCCCAGAGCAGTCATTCTAGTATTTTGTTATCTAATCATTTTGTGCTAGTTCATAGGTCATGCAAAGGTAGAAACCATGCCTCCTCGTGTTAGAGGAGGATTCATCTGTGCTTGGACAAGGTGGAATTGTACTTACTGCAGAAATCCAGGGCCCAGAGCCTAGACCAGCGGGGTTACAAACTGGGCCCTGAGGGCCTGGTGACCCTATTCTGAGCACATTTTTGCTGAGTGAAAATGTGCCCTTTGTTGCCAGATCTTGAAATTTTTCAAGAGAAACTGAAAAGTCAGTTTTCTTTGAAATTTCCTGGTTTAAAAAAAATATTGGCAAATAATTTAAAAATACGTATTCCACATGGTGCATGTTAAAAAGCAGGACGGCTTCAACTTCTGGGTCCAGGTTTGTTACCACTGACCAGGCAGGACTGCAGCTGAAATGTGGCTGACGTGCAGCTGAGATTTCCCTGAAAAGGGTGCAAAGGAAATCTTGTTCATTTTTTTTTAAATAATAATAATTTTTATTATATTATGTTAGTCACCATACATACGTACCTAGTTTTTGATGTAAAGTTCCATGGTTCATTATTTGCGTATATAATCCAGTGCACCATGTTCATTTTTGAAAGATGAATTCTCCAGGGTTCCCCTTGCCCTGTGAGAAATTACTAGGAAACCCTAGCTGGTTTGACTGTTAGTAGGGTGTTAGAGACCACCTGCCAAGAAGGTGTTTGTACTGGGATGAAAGAAAGCAGGATTTTCGAGATTTTCTTCCTCTTTTTTCCGTACTGTGAGTCCTTCAGCTTCAGTCCTTTGCGCCACCTGCAGGGAGTTTTGGGCAACGTCGCTCTGACATGTTTAGATTTTACTCAGTTGTGAAATGGTGTTGAGAGGTAGGTGCCTATACGTGGGGAAAAGGTTAACTGCAGTGTAATGAAGTGGGCTCTCTCTCCCAGCCCCACCTTGCCACCTAAGCACACGTGCTTCTGAAAAAAATATGGTTAGGCTCCGAAAAGGATGATGTGCTGTTCAATGAGGGTTCTTCAGGGGGATGGTTGACTGTAGTTTGAAGGACGGACCATAGCAAAGATTTTTCTTCCAGTTCTATAGCACTTTCTACCAATTTTATACTTTACATTTATGAAGAAATTAGAGCTCATGAGTTTTGTATCAGAGATTAAGGAATGTAAAATGAAAAGGGAGGCTTGTTCTAAGAGTTTGTCCAAGACTTTGAATTTGCCGTGAGTGTCCCTCCCCAAGTTCTCGTGTTTGTAGGCCCAATGAGCAGACCTTCAGTTTAGTGGTCTCAGGACCTGTGCTTCCTACTTGTGGTAACATATGGCGCTGGCTCTGGACATTATGGAGAGCTTAGAGGCAGCAGCAGAGCAGACAGACCTCCTCATCGAGTACTCTTTCCAAGAATCTTTTCTGCCTCCCTGCACGGATGCTCCTCACTCCGGCCTCTTCCCTCAGCCCTGGTTGTGGGCATTCCCACAGTTGCCACAGAGGAGGAGCAGGAGTCTGAGTGGGTTCCTTTTGAGTAATAACAGTGATCGTAATGACAGGAGCAGGTATTCTTCTGGGTGTGGGGTGGGGGTGGGGCTGTAGAGGGTGAGAAGTAGGAGAATAAAAGAATTTGAATAAAATCATCACTCATCAAAACATGTTGCCTTTCACACATACTCCGATCTCTCATTCCTCTTGAAACTGTGATGACGTTGGGGAAGATTTCTTCTCCTTCTTCCTGTGTCATTTCCTTTTTTCACTGTACTTGTTCCTCCCCTCCCCCTACACGCACACATGTATATCCTAGTACTGTCTACATTTAAGAGAAAGCAAAGAAACAAACTCTTCACCAGGCAGTCTAGGCAGCAGGCTAAAGAATACCTAAGAGCCAGCCAGGGCTCTTGAGTGGCCAAGTGGAAGTTTCTGAACCCTGCCTGTGTGGTGCTAAAATTACCCTTCCTCCCCCTCTGGTGCTGCTTTGGTTGCTATAACAACCTGTTGCTACTTGCAAGAAGCAGAAGTTAGTGCTGGGTGTTAAGGAGGACTCCTGGGCATTCTGATGCTAGTGTAGCTGCCCTGCAGTAGGGCGTGACCCTGGAGCTTGGCATAACTGTGACCCTACGTTCAGAATTCTGAATTTAGGGGAATTTGTTTTTCCTCCAGCCGAGGTGCATTTGGAGAGCCAGGCTCTACAGTGAAAGTAAAGGAGAAGTTAGTGGTGAAGAGGGGGCCCTAACCTCACTTGTGCCATTGGCATGTCAACTTGGGGGGTAGCTGAAACTCTCCGTATGTGTTTCCTGATCTGTAGCATGGGGAACAGCGATAATATTTACCTCGCAGAGTTCTTTTGAGGAAGACATGAGTAAACACATATAAAATGCTTAGAACAGTATCTGTCATATAGTCTTTTTATGTTAGCTGTTAGAGTCAATACACAGTTCATTCATTTAAAAAAAAATACGTGAGTGCATGCTCTGTGCCTGGCGCCATGCTACACTCTGGTTTATGGTGGAGGGCAAGTGAAGATGTACTGTGCCCATGGTGTGGCTGGGGAGAATGCCATGAAACAAAAATATGTTAATAAATATAATTTCAAATTGTGGTAAGTGTTATGAAAGCTTACTGTCATGGGACATTGGGCGGTGTTCTCAGTAAGGAGGAAGTATGTTCAGATAATGGACCTCTTGACCATTAACACCGAGATGGCTACCATCATCACTACCGCCATCATCATCATCATTACTGCCATCATCATCATCATCACTGAATTTTATTGTGCATTTTCTGGGTGCTGGGCCCTCTGCTAAGCGCGGTCTGTAGTTAATCTCATTTTATCCTAATAGGCCTCTGAGGGAGGTGGGTGTTTTTATTCTTTGTTGGACACTGTCTGAGCTGAAAGACGAAGGAACCTGAGCAGTTACCTCATGGAGTCCTCTTTAGTTTGTATAGATGAGGGAACACAGTTCTGGAGAGGGGCAGCGATTTGTTTAGAATCTGTCCATGTAGAGTTGGTAATAATTTCTAGAATCCTAATTCTGTCCTTTCTCCATTTAGTGGATTCCCTGGAAGGCAAGCTCCATCTCATACCTGAGTAGAGAATTTAAACTCTCTAACACCACCCTTCCATCTTAAGAACATTTTCTAAATCTTAGTAGAGTTATCCCCAGAGGTCTTGTTGCTGTTTTCCCAGGACAGAAACTGCTTCCCTTTTTCTTTAGCCTGGCTATCCTCTTGAATGTGGAATGTGGCAGCTCAAGTTGCCAGAAAGTCACAGAATGCCGGTGACTCATGTTCACTGGCCTTTTCTCACCTCTGGCCAGCTGAGCTGTTCCATCACAGGGTTCTTCTTGGGGCTTGCTGACAGGCTGCTAGAGTGGATCTGTGAGCATGAAGTGGAGTTAGAGCCCTAGCTCAAAGTTGTTGGTCTCTGTACAGGAAAGAGTTGCTTGAGTCAAGTGTCTAGCCTGTACCTTTCCTCAAATTTGAAGGAGTAATGTCTCCTCAGGCTTTTTCCTCACTTGGTGTACTGCATGTTGAGTTGTTCCTGTATAAGCAGTCTTTCAAGCAAAATTCAGATTTGTGGAAATGGATACATGTCAGCTAAAAAGGGTATGTGATGATTCCACCCACTTTGAGACGCTTAGAATCTTGCTCTTGAGCAGATAAATGGAGTTCTGATGTGGCAGGAGATTGTCAGGGCTTCAGGTCAGTTTAAGCCCAGAGCATTTGTACTTCTCTTGTGCTCTAGAAGGGTCCGCTCTGTCCCTCACATGATTAGCAGGTCTTAGCTCACACTCCCTCCCCAGTGAGGCCTCCCTTGAGCACCCTATCTGTGGAATGTCTGACAGCACCTTATTTCCTTCATAGCGCTTACAGCTTTCTATAATTATTTATTTGTTTCCTGGTTAATTGTGTCTGTCCTACTAGAACATCCTCACCATGAGGCTTGGGACCACTTCTGCCTTGTCCAGTGGCCAAAGGAGCCTGATACAGAGTGGTTACTTGTTACATCTTTGTGAAATGAATGAAGATGTCTCTGAGCTTCCTTATCTGGCTGCAAAATTTTTTTCTCCTCTTAGAGGCCTTGGAGTTGCAGAAAATAGTTCCGGTGGGTTCCACCTGAAGCAAGACTAAGACTGATGGGCTCACCTAGTGAAATTGGCCATGTTCATTAGGCCACTGGCCACTGTCTTCCAGCCCCCTTGCTTGCCATCCCCACTAGAAAGTGGATGGAAAAGAGAGGACTGCCCGTGAAAACACACATTCAAGTGTGGTTGAGAGGTGGGCTTTGGAGGCAGCCTGCCCAGCCTCAGATCCCAGCTCTGTCACTCTCTATGACTTTTTTTTACAAGTTAACTTCCCTAGATCTAAGTGTTCTTATCTGTAAAATGGGAGATAAAAGTAGAATCACAATGACTCAGTGACTTGGTGGGAAAGCAGGGATTATCAAGTGTATTATGATATTTATATTATTTTTCACTTTGAGAGCTAGTAATGTAGGATCATAAAAATTTCCCAAACGTGGGAAGGAAATCACCCCTTATCCCATTTCCTTAACTTGATTATTCTCATTTATTTTTCCATGTAATCTTTGTCTATAGGTAGCTACACTCTATGTAGGATGCACCAAGTTTGTATCATATTAATACTTCACATTACATTTTGAGCAACTTGCCATATGACTACCTAACCTTCCTAGTTAAATTAGATGTCCCACCCTTTAATTATCTCAAACTATCTTTGGGCAGTGATGTTGCTTTGGCTTTTTTTTTGTTTGTTAGTAAAAATGATGCTTTTGTGAATATATTTGTCTTCTTTGTTTTCTTTTGAATCTTTATTCATTTTAAAGACCCACACGTTACTCTTGTGCCCAGGGATAGTAGGTCTATATAAGTACTTTTTGACCACTGTTAAAGCTGGGTCTGTTCTTATTCTAGACTTGCCCCACTTAAGCTTTAAGTAGATCTTAGTGTTTTGGAATTAGGTTCATAGGTAACTTTGCTCCATTCTTTGTCCTCGAACATCCTTGGAGTTAGAAACTAGAAATTTTTGTTTCACAATTGAGGTTCTCAGAAGGTGGAGTCCTGGCTTTGCCACTATTAAATACTGGTATTTACCTTGTTTCTGGCATTGTATTGGTTCCTTATGATAGACACGCAAAACCATTGATCTGTTGTTGGGGGGGTGGTGGCTTGATTTAACGCACATTATTTGACGAGTAGGACAGCTGCATTGTCTGGGTCTGAGGGAATGGTGAACCTATGAAATTGATCAGGCAGAGGTCTTGACAAGATTGCTTTTATTCCTGCAACATTTTACTCTTTTTCTCCTCTCCTCTTTTTGCCAGGAAGCCAAAAAGAAGTATGACAAAGAGACAGAAAAGTATTGTGGCATCTTAGAAAAACACTTAAATTTGTCTTCCAAGAAGAAAGAATCTCAGCTTCAGGAGGTAAGAAAGTTCACTAGTATCCTGAATAAGGTGTTCAAGTTCTCTGTGGTGCTGGGGATGCGTGTTGGTTCCTCTTTGCCAGAAAATCCTAGGGTTTGAAGAGACCTCACAGAGCAGGAGCTTGACCCTGATCCCTCATCAGATGCTTGTATCTTCCTGCCCATAGCACCCCTTTTCTGGCTGTCCAACCTACCAATGGGGTACGGGCATGTACTGCTGATCAAGCTCAAGTACCTCCTTGTTGGGCAGCCCTAGTCACTAAAATGTGCTTCTTCCTTTCAGACTGAAATCTGGTTTCCTGTTTCTCTCACCCTTTACCTTGATTCTGCACTTACTGCCTTACTTTTTGACTTCCTGCCTTATATCAGTGATTTGAAACATTAGCATCTGAAACGATTTGGTCATCCTTCTTTATTGTTATTACTGTTATTATTATTTTTAGAAGATTTTTATTTTTTTATTAGAGAGAGAGCAGGAGCTGGGGAGGTAGGGGCAGAGGGAGAAGCTGAGCAGGGATCCTGACTTGGGACTCAATCCCAGGACACTGGGATCATGACCTGAGCTGAAGGCAGATGCTTAACCGACTGAGCCACCTAGGCACCCCTGTTTTTATTTTTTAAAAATTATTTCATGCTATCCAGAGCAATCTATACTTTCAACACCATCAGGATCAAAACACCAATGCCATTTTTCAAAGTGCTGGAACAAACAATCCTAAAATTCATGTGGAACCAGAAAAGACCCCGAATCACCAAGGAAATGTTGAAGAAGAAAAACAAAGCTGGCAGCATCACGTTGCCTGATTTCAAGCTATATTACAAAGCTATGATCTCCAAGACAGCATGGCACTGGCACAAAAACAGACACATAGATCAGTGGAACAGAATTGAGAGCCCAGATATGGACCCTCAACTCTATGGTCAACTAATATTCGACAAAGCAGGAAAAACATCCAATGGAAAAAAGACAGTCTCTTCAATAAATGGGGCTGGGAAAATTGGACAGCTATATACAGAAGAACGAAACTCAACGAAACTCATTCTCTCACACCATACACAAAGATAAACTCCAAATGGATGAAAGACCTCGATGTGAGACAGGAGTCCATCAAAATCATAGAGCAGAACATAGGCAGTAACCTCTTTGACATCGGCCACAGCAACTTCTTTCATGACACATCTCCAAAGGCAAGGGAAACAAAAGCGAAAATGAACTTTTGGGACTATATCAAGATAAAAAGCTTCTGCACAGCAAAGGAAACAGTCAGCAAAGCAAAGAGGCAACCCATGGAATGGTGGAAGATATTTGCAAGTGGCACTACAGATGAAGGGCTGGTATCCAAGATCTATAAAGAACTTCTCAAACTAAACACCCAAAAAACAAATAAGTCAAAAAATGGGCAGAAGATATGAACAGACACTTTTCCAATGAAGACATACAAATGGCTAACAGACATATGAAGAAAGGTTCAACATCATTAGCCATCAGGGAAATTCAAATCAAAACCACATTGAGATACCACCTTACACCAGTTAGAGTAGCAAAAATTGACAAGGCAAGAAACAACGAATGTTGGAGAGGATGTGGAGAAAGGGGATCCCTCTTACATTGTTGGTGGGAATGCAAGTTGCTACAGCCACTTCGGAAAACAGTGTGGAAGTTCCTCAAAAAGTTAAAAATAGAGCTAACCTATGACCCAGCAATTGCACTACTGGGTATTTACCCCAAAGATACAGACGTAGTGAAAAGAAGGGCCATATGCACCCCAATGTTCATAGCAGCATTGCCCACAATAGCCAAACTGTGGAAGGAGCTGAGATGCCCTTCAACAGATGAATGGATAAGATGTGGTCCATATATACAATGGAATATTACTCAGCCATCAGAAAGGATGAATACCTACCATTTGCATCAACAGGGATGGAACTGGAAAATATTATGCTAAATGAAATAAGTCAGGCAGAGAAAGACAATTATCATATGGTTTCACTTACTTGTGGAACATAAGGAATAGCAGGGAGGACATTAGGAAGGAAGGGAAAAATGAAGGGGGGAATCAGAAGGGGAGACGAACCATGAGAGACTATGGACTCTGGGAAACAAACTGAGGGTTTTAGAGGGGAGGAGGGTGGGAGGATGGGTCAGCCCAGTGATGGGTATAAATGAGGGCATGTATTGCATGGAGCATTGGGTGTTATATGCAAACAATGAATCATGGAACACTACATCAAAAACTAACGATGTACTGTATGGTAACCCACATAACATAAATAAATAAATAAAATAATTTCAACCAAAAAAACCCAACAAAAAACACAAACCTACTTCAACTAGTACTTGACATCAGTCTTTCTTTCTTTCTTCCTTCCTTTTTTTTTTCTTTAAGCAGAATTTGTCATTCATATGTTTTATGGTTTGGTAACCTTGTGTCAGAAAAGGTATATTATCTGACTTATCCTGAGCCTTTCTGGATTGACAGGAAGAGTAGTTCACTTGGAAAAATAAGTTAGCATTGCAGCCATGTATCTCTGATCATTTTCGTTTAGCTCGTGGAGATTTGCATGGTGAGGGTGTTGTTTCTGGGAGACAGAGCCATTTCCTAGTGGAACTCCAAAGTTGACTACATGAATGTTGTTTTACTCTTAACAATTTGCTTGACCTTTCTCAGGTATATGCTAAAGAGAGGCTGTGACTTCCACGCTCGTCCTCATTCTTTTTTTTTTTTTTTAAGTTTTTATTTAAATTCCAGTATAGTTAACATACAGTGTAATACTAGTTTCAGGTGTACAATGTAGTGATTCAGCACTTCTTTACATCACCCAGTGCTCATCAGGACAAGTGCACTCCTTAATCCCCATCACCTATTTACCCACCATCCTTCCACTTACCTCCCCTCTGATAATGACTAGTGTGTTCTCTTTAATAAAGAGTCTGTTTCTTGGTTTGTCTCTCTCTCTCTCTTTTTGTTTGCTCATTGGTTCTGTTTCTTAAATACCACATGAGTGGAATCATATATTCATTTTTCTCTGGATGACTTATTTCACTTAGCATATATGCTGTCTAGCTCCATCCATGTTGCTACAAATGGCAAGATTTCTTGTTTTAAAATAATGCCTGAGTAATAATCCATTGTATTATATACCGCATCTTCTTTATCTGTTATTAGTCAGTGGACACTTGTCAAGCTAGCCCTCATTCTTGAATTTACTTTGTTTTTGAGAAAGTACCGTGCAATACTTCTAGCAGGTGAAAGTTACTCTGAAGATCCTGTGGTTGAAGGTTGAACAATGAAGATACCTCAGGAGATGGTGGAGTTGAGTCTCCTGCCAACCAGGATTTGTTACCCTTGCTCAGTTAGGAATGCCTGGTTCTCAGAACCCTCTGTTTTTATATGGGTATTTAAACCAGCTGCGTAAGTGACAAAGAGGGCCCAATAGCAACTCCTGCAACAAGTGTTTGTGGTGGGCTTTGCAGACCAATTCTTGGCCAACACCCAACAGCAACTGAGCACTTGGTGTGAACTCTGCAAAGTAGAAAACACTAACCTATCTTTGAAGATCTTGTGCCTGGCCTAGGGAAAAAGCAGCAAACACATAGCGAGGTGATTCTTGAAGATACCACATCTATTCAGGTAAATCATCTCAGATGTGCTTGAGAAGGCTAAAGAAACCTATTTTCAGTGGATAGTATAGAAAGTACTAAATTCATTGAATGGCATCCCAGCTGTGCATGGGGTATGAGCACTGGAAGATGCCCAAGAATATGTGAATATCCTTGCTAAGTGTGTATATCCATTCAGGATCTGTCCTGATGCCCTCACTTTTTAGTTACCCTTCTTTGAGTGTCATTTGGCATTTAGGGTTTGGAAACTACATTTAAGGAAAGTCTTTTTGGCTGCAACTCAGAATGACCAGAGCTGGCCAGCTCTATAGTTTCTGAATAGTTAACAGGAGTCAGGGTCTTTAAGAGTTTAGCAACCATGTGATTGTTCTAGCACCTATTGGTGTTGGGAGGCCCATAGTACAGTTAGTCTGTAGGCATGGCCTTCCCCAGAGTGAGGATGCTTCTCTGATCTCTTCCCCCTGTTCCTGGATACTGCTGACATGGTCTGGGATGAGTCTAACATACTCTTTTAAGACCATGCCAATATCCTTTCCTCCTGAGATAGCCCGGTGTCAGGACCAGAGCAGTGGGTGGCAAAGAGATATCTTACGTAGGGCCTGCTATGCCGTATATTCACTGTGTGACCTGGGGCAAGTGCTCATCTCTCTGAGTTTTTAGTCCCATTTTTTGTAAAATACAAAATACCTATTCTGTCTACTTCATGTGTGAGAGGGCAAATTATGGCTGCTAAACAAATATGAAGTATTAATCCCAAGACTGTTCCCTGTTCCCAAATTGGATGATACTCTCTTCCTCACTGACTTACTATGTTTAGGTTACTAATATAGATGACCACAGACTAGGTAGCTTATAGAGACAAATTTAACTCTCACAGTTCTAGAGGTTAGGAAGGCCAATGTTAAGATTTAGTGTCTGGTGAGAGCTTGCCTCCTGCTTCGTAGATGGTTGTCTTCTTCCTGTAGTCTCACGTGGTGGAAGGGCTAAGGGAGCTCCCTGGGTGCTCTTCTGTAAGGCCGCTCATCCCATTCATGAAGACTCCACCGTCATGACTTGATCGCCCCCAAGTGAGGCCCCATCTCCAAGTGCGGTCACGTTGGGGGTTAGGTTTCAAAATATGAATGTTGTCAGGGGCACAAACATTCAGTCCATGACACTGACTTGGCCAGTTATTCATATTAGTGGGCATTTCTTCATTATGTTCTTTTGTTACACTATGTTGTGTGTGCTTGTCTTTGACCCAGTCATACTTTTTTTTTTTTTAATTTTATTTTATTATATTGTGTTAATCACCATACAGTACATCCCCAGATTCCGATGTAAAGTTTGATGCTTCATTAGTTGCGTATAACACCCAGTGCACCATGCAATACGTGCCCTCCCTACTACCCATCACCAGGCTATCCCCTTCCCCCACCCCCTCCCCTCTGAAGTCCTCAGTTTGCCTCTCACAGTCCATAGTCTCTCATGTTTCATTCCCCCCTCTGATTACCCCCCTTTTCTTTATCCCTTTCTTCCCCTACCGATCCTCCTAGTTCTTATGTTCCATAGATGAGAGAAATCATATGATAATTGTCTTTCTCTGCTTGACTTATTTCACTTAGCATTATCTCCTCCAGTGCCGTCCATGTTGCAGCAAATGTTGAGAATTCGTTCTTTCTGATAGCTGAGTAATATTCCATTGTATATATGGACCACAGCTTCTTAATCCAGTCATCTGTTGAAGGGCATCTCGGCTCCTTCCATGATTTGGCTATTGTGGACAATGCAGCTATGAACATTGGGGTGCATATGGCCCTTCTCTTTACTACGTCTGTATCTTTGGGGTAAACACCCAGTAGTGCAATGGCTGGGTCATAGGGTAGTTCAATTTTTAACTTTTTAAGGGACCTCCACACTGTTTTCCAGAGTGGCTGTACCAACTTGCATTCCCACCAACAATGTAGGAGGGATCCCCTTTCTCCACATCCTCTCCAACAATTGTTGTTTCTTGCCTTGTCTATCTTTGCCATTCTAACTGGCGTAAGGTGGTATCTCAGTGTGGTTTTGATTTGAATTTCCCTGATGGCTAATGATTTTGAACATTTTTTCATGTGTCTGTTAGCCATTTGTATGTCTTCATTGGAAAAGTGTCTGTTCATATCTTCTGCCCATTTTATGATTTGTTTATTTGTTTCTCGTGTATTGAGTTTGAGAAGTTCTTTGTAGATCTTTGGATACCAGTCCTTTATCTGTGGTGTCCTTTGCAAATATATTCTCCCATTCTGTGGGCTGTCTCTTAGTTTTTTTTCCAGTCATACTTTCTAAGTACTTTGTAGGCCAAGGAGCGGGCTGCAAGTCTTTCTTTCAGAAAGGTCTGGTTCTGTTCTCAAGCCTTGCTTTTTAGTGTGTGAGCTGAATTAAACTGATAAAAATCTTATGACAACAAAAATGATAGAATGCTTTTACTGACAACCACAATAATAGCAAATATTTACAGAATGCTTATTTTTGCACTGGGTATTATGTTAGGCACTTTACTTGGAATCTTCTCAAATCCTACTACCCCTGTGAGGTACACCTGTGTTCCCTCTGTTTTACATATGAGAATACTGAGGCTCGAAGATGTTAAACAGCCTGTGCACAGCTTGTCAGTGAGGTTATACACACTGGCTCCTGACCCTGGAGCTCTTTTCTCTTACCTCACTGTGCTCTTCTCCTTGCCTCTCTTCTCTTGGGAGGGTGGGGTGTTGATGGGCTGCCTGTAAGTCATTGTTATTCAATGCACGTGTCATGAAAATAGAATTGGCTGGAAAGAGGGACCTTGGTAATCTTCTGGTTGAACCTCCTGGAAACATATTTGAAGGAACTGCGTTCCTTGCAGAGGTAGATTTGTTCAAAGTCTTCCAGCTATTTAGTGATGATTTTCTTCACATTTATTAAAAAATCAACTTAGGAACATGACTAAAGACGTAGAGCGCTTTTAATGAAATCTACTTTCTTGGGTTATCCAGAATTCTTCCCTGATTGCAGGGCTTGAAACTGAATACTTTTAACTTCTAGCCCATCCCCACATCCTGGTGGGTAAAATCATGGCGCAGTCATGTGGAATGACACTGCCATCTAGTGGATGATTCTTTTTTAAATAACTTTTTCAAGGGCTAAGAAGCTTCAAAGACAATATTCACTTAACAAATATTCACTGCAAGCTTCTGTGAGTCTATTCAGGTGTTGAGCGAATTGTGGAGAGTGAAATGAATGATTGGCTTTCCTGGAACTTAAAATTGAGGACAATGTCTCTTTTCCAAGAAGCATAGAATGGTTGGTGCATCTCAGACAAGCTGGTAGATTCACTGGTTCTCAGTAACAAGCAGAGAAACGATTTTGAGTGGCCTCCTAGGTGGGCTGGACTCTTGGCCAGTGAGTCCATTGCAGGATGGGGGTCTAAGGATGTGATGAACTCTGTGACCCAGATGAGCAGGGCCGTTAGCGGGAGAAACATACCATTCCACTTGGATTTCTTTTTCCCTTTCCTTCGGAAATGCATTGATTTAGGCATTGGTTCTGAGAACTGGATCACTATTGGCCACGTAGAGATCAATTCATTCATTTCTCAAACTTCTCTTGAATACTTACTATGGGCTAGGCACCGTTCTGGAAGCTGGGATAGTAAAGTAGAAAAATGAGACAAAGTCTTTGCTCTCATTGACATTATATTGCTGTAGGCAAAATGCAAGAAGAGAAAAGCATGGAAAAGAATTTTACATAGTGATAAGGAAATAAATTGGGAGATAGGTTACCCCAGGGAGTCTTTATTTTATGTACAGTAATGTGGTAAATGAAGTCTTCTCTAAAGAGGCTAACATTTGAATGGAAACCAGAAGAATGAGAAGGACCACCAAGAGAAAAGCTAGGACAGTGTTCTTTAAATAGTGGATATGTTGGCTTGCCTGACTGGCTCGTTGGTAGAGTGTGTGACCCTTGAACTCAAGGTTGTGAGTTCGAGGCCCACGCTGGGTGTAGAGATTACTTAAAAAATAAAGTGTTTTTTTTTTTTTTTAATTTGTGTGTGTGTCATAAAAATCTGAATTACTGGGTCATGAAATACAGTAGAGAAGACTAGAACAGAAAAAGTCTGTAAAGGCATGTTTTTTTCAGGTCATAATGTATAAGGTGTTTCTCAGTGTGTCTTAAAGTTTAAAAAAATTGAATATTTATCAAGAAGAGTTTTATCAGCAGAAGGAATACCCAAGTGCAAAGATTGCATGGCAGGAAAGCATTTGGAGTGTTACAGGACAGGGAGTCTATCAGGGAGGCTGGAGCACAGTGAGAGTGCTTTGGGTGGAGGATGGGAAGAGGGACAAGTGGGCAGGTCACACGGGGTCTTGTAGACCATGGTGGAGGCCAGAGAAAGGCTTTGAGAGGGTTGTGAAAGCTCTGGTTCAAATTTTAAGAAAACTGTTCTGATTGCTGGGTGCAGACTGGATTGGGGTTGGGGAGAGAAAGCAAGCAGGGAGACCAGTTAGGAAAGGAGTATAATCACCCAGAGATGCACGGCTGACTTAGGGGAGGAGCTGGGATTGAAGCCCATCTGCTCTGAGGTGCCTGGTGGTAGTGACAACAAATGTGCACACAGCACTTTTTGGTATTCGGATTGCTCATATCCTTTATTTAGCTCATTTTCTCTTGAAAGTAGCTCGCTGCAGAGCAAGGGCAGATACCGTCTCCACCCTCCAGATGTGGGAAAGAGACCCAGAGAGGATAAGTGACTTGAACAGGTCTCTCTAGCTAGAGAATGCTAGAAGTGCAAGTCCACGCCTGGTGTTTGCTGTTAGCTCTCTGACTGATGGTGAGCTCTGCTGTTTGTCTCAGAGGAGTTTCTTCCATTGCTGCCTAACTGCAGGAGCCACTGCATATTTCCAGAATGACTCTTTCTTCAGTTGCAGTGTCAGTTGGCAATCCGGAGCAGGGAGGATGTTTGAGGTGTGTGGGTGGTCAGGGGAAGTAGATGCATCCCTGGTGTCAGTGTATTGGATTTGCAGTATGAGGAAATTAAAGGCTGCAGGAACATACGGGGCTTAGCTGGCAGGAGCCCAGGAGGAAGGGATGTCAGCCCAGTGGTCTGAATGGCCACACCTGAGGAGGGGGGTGCAGCACTTTGCGAAACTGTGTCTCCAAATTAAGATCTCTCAGTCCTTGGTGCCAGCTTTTTCTGCTTGGAGGCTTAGAAAATATCCCCAGGCCTAGCCCTTCATTTTGCTTTTGTTCAGCACTTACTCAGCAGACCAGCTTCTGTGTGTTAATATGTTGACCTGGGAGGAAGTTGCTCACAGGAGAGTTGAATGGGCTATTTGTACTCTCCCAGAGTTTGCAATTTTCTGTTTATTTACATGATTACCTAGGATCTGTTTTCTTCATGATGCTGTGAGCTCCATGAAGGAAGTCTCTCTTTTTTCATAATGGTTTGAATGAATGACAAATCATGATGATTTGCCAAGTCCTTTAGATAGAAAGATAGCAGTGCCATATTTGGTGTAATGGCAGCTGTCTGTCCCAAGTTTCTTCTGCAGGGATCTTGACAAGGGAGCACAGGAAGACATGTTTCTTTGGGGGCTTTGCTTGTCTTTGTGAGGTATGTTGTAGGACGGTTTCTGACCCTTTCATTTATAAAGAAAGCAGAGTTGTGTTTCCTACTAGCAGGAGATTCGTTTCTATTAAAAAATACTAGGGTGGCTCAGTCGGTTAAGCATCTGCCTCCGGCTCAGGTCACACGATCCTGGGATCCTGGGATGGAGCCCCGGGTTGGAGCCCTGCTGAGCAGGGAGCCTGCTTCTTCCTCTCACTTCCCCCATTCCCGGCTTGTGCTCTCTCTAATAAATAAAATTGTTTAAAAAATAGTAATTTTTTTGTCATTGAAATGTGAATTCAGTGTAATTATCTGCTTTGGAAGATTGAGGCGATGCAGTGATGCTACAGAAAGCCTTTGAGCTTTATCGTGATAGTTGAGGTACTTTGCAGCATAGCGTGTTGCTTCCCCCCCCCCCAACACACACACACACACACTCTCTCTCTCACACACGCTCATTTTCTTCTCTGGCAGCTACGTCCCACATCAGTGGCTTAATTGTACTCACGTGGGCCTTTTCAGGCGTCCCCTCTCCCACATCTGCAAAGGGGGAGGACTGAGGCTAGGATGGAGTAGTGTAATTACTCTGCGGGGTAAACGGACAGTTTGCTCTTTGACAACAAAGAAAGGATGGGAAACTCATGTGGAAATGGCCTTTTCTGAGGTCCCCTGCCCTCTAACAATTGGTTTGGTTCTTTCCTAATGGGATGGAGATATCCCTGCAGGTTTGTTTTTTTTTCTCCTTCAAGATTTGTCTCCCATGGATCCCAGCTCTGCCCCAGCGTGTGGGGAGGCAGTACAGACTACTAGTTTAAAGATGATTGAGGCTCAGGGCATCTGGGTGGTGCAGTCAGTTAAGAATCTGACTCTTGGTTTCGGCCCAGGTCCTGATCTCAGGGTTGTGTGATTGAGTCCCGCATCAGGTGCCATGTGGAGTCTGCTTATAGTTTCTCTCTCGTCCCCCCTCCCCCGCCATGCACTCACTCTTTTTCTCTTTCTCAAACAAATAAGTACTTGTCTAAAAAAAAGGTGATCAAGGGTGTTGGAGGGAGATCCGTAAGTACAGGAATCCTAACTCTGCCATGTACCAGCTGCTTCAGGTTCCCTAATGTTAGCAGGTTTCATTTTCCTCCTGTAAATTAGAGGTAATGAGAATATCTTCTTTTTAGGAAAGGAATGAGGATTAAATAATTACAGTTAATGAGCAAGTAACATAATGTATGTACACCTGAGGGCATGGTGCCTGACACAAAGTTAAGTGCCCGGCTGGCCATTGTCATTATTCTTATGTCTATTTCATGCTGTTTGCATTGTTTTTAGAAACCATCTCTGGAGATTTTTCTGGCCTGCTTGCTGAATGCTCTCCTTGGGTAGTGACCGATTTTTTCTCTTAAATTCTGTCTTGTTTGTAGGCAGACAGCCAAGTGGACTTGGTCCGGCAACATTTCTATGAAGTATCGCTGGAGTATGTCTTCAAGGTGCAGGAAGTCCAAGAGAGAAAGATGTTTGAGTTCGTGGAGCCTGTAAGTAGATGCTCAGGGTTTGTTTCATGGTGTACCCACACTTTGATCCCCAGCCCTCATTTCACTGCCTAGATTATAAAATGTTCTAAGTTGCTGATGAAGAGGTTGACCAGCCCTGGTGCTGTGCCTTCTGCTAAGTAGCAGGGCTCTGTCAATCTGGGTGACCCTGGATTGTTCCCAGTGGCCATTCCTGTGCAACCTGAGCAGTAGTGATTGTGCATTCAGGGGTAGTTGCTTCCTCAGGCCCCTTATGTTCTGCTAATTGGTGTCTAGGTGGAAGGAGGGCAGGAGCAGGGGTTTTCATCTTGCCCAACAGTAGTGATTATACCTTAACTTTTCATCCTCCCACTCCCTTCCTTTCTTCCCCAAATAATCCAAACGTAGTAGTTGCCCAAGGATAAAGGGGAATGTACATGCTACCTTTCTCTTTTTGTCTGCTCAGCTCAAAGCCCCTCTGCACTCCTTCCATGCATTAAAAGGTGCTGTATAAAGTGATTTCTCACTATAGTTTGTTGTAACTGGGGAGCCAGGAAATTGTGCTTAGTGAGCCCTAATGGGATTTGGACTTGGTCACTGTGTCCTAGTTGGTACAAAAGGTTGTCATGTGGAAACAAGTCTGGCTTCACTTGAGGCCACCTTAGCACCGTTGTGGCCTGGTGCAGTGGTGGCACTGCCCTACCCCGCTGTGGCATTCCGAATGCACATGACCAGGATGTCCAGGAAACACTAAAAGAGCATGTAAAAGTCGATTTAAAAGTCTTGCAGACCTTGGATTCTTCGTTAAAAATGCTGGCTGTGATTGAGATCCCAGCCTGGGGTCTCTGTAGAAACAAGATTCTTACCTATCTAGATTTAAGAAAGTGATTTTCTTAAGCAAGCAAGAACAAAACTGTAAGAACCTGAGAGAAAATAGCCACTCTTTTTAGTAAAGAGTGTTCTGTGCTCCATTTCTAATTTATAAACTTCTGGGATGCTTTTTAGGCATGTAGACTTGCTAATAGTTTTATCAGAATCCAGTTGGCTTTGGAATCTGATGCTTACATTTTTTACTATACCAGAACTGTGATCTTGAGATTTCTACTCTCTGCCACTTCATCTGGCAAATTGTTTAAGGTCTTAATTACTTCACTCTTCTTATCTGAAAATTTGAAACTTTAGAGCCAACTTCCTGCCTAGCAGTGGTCTCTGTCACAGTCTCAGGTCAAAATCCCCATGTTTTTGCAGAGTCTGTGTGGTGGGAGAAGCCATCTGTCAGAGCAAGCGAGCTTATTGATCTCCCTGCTTAGGGCACAGAGTTGTTAAAGCCAGCCATTCGATGAAAGGTTTACCGAAGACCGTTTCCTCTGGTGTGGGCAGGCATTCAAAAGCTGTCACAGATTGAGCCTTGGGCATGTTTAATTGATTTTACCAGATTTTTTAGAAGGAAAACAACAGTATGATTGTAATAATCTCTGTGTGCACATTGATATTATTCTACAATTGCCTGCTTTTGAGGACTTTGATTTGAACTGGCCCATCTTACATCTTTGAGGTGATTTTTTTTTTGTTGCTGTCCACTTTGACCTCCCAGTAGGTGTTCCTAGTGAGTGAGGTACTGTATCTGTTAGCTTTTGCTGGGTAACAACCACAAAACCTCATACAGCAGTAGACATTTGTTTTTCCAAAATCTGGGGGTTTCCGCCGATCTGGTCTGAATTCAGCTGGATGATTGCTGATCTAGGTAAGCTTTTCTTCTCTTCCTCCTCCTCTTCTTTCTCCTCTTCCTTTTCTTTGTTCTTTCTTCTTCTTTTTCTTCTTCTTCTTCCTCTCTTCTTCCTTTTTTTTTTTTTTTACAAGAACCCTGCAAGGAAAATCTTTCTATTTCCTAGTACTCACTTTTAGTATATCAGTGTCTTCAGTTTTTGAGAGGCAGTATAATCATTGGTAAGGGCTCCAGAGCCAGATGGCCTAGATTTAAATCTCAGCTCAGCCATTTCCTGTGTGTTCTTGGGGAAGTTACCTATTTCTCGGAGCCTTAGTTTCCTTCTCTACAACATGAGTATAATAATATCACCTACCACAGACAGATGTTAGGAGGAATAACTTAGTTTATCCATGTATGATGCTTAGAGTGAACCTAATTAGCACCTAGTTATTATATAATTGCTAATTAACACCCAGTCAGCAATTACTTTTTATTATAAGATAGAGGACTGTGTAAGCTTCAGTCAACCAGGGTCTGCTTAGATGAGCAAATGAATGAGTCAAGTGGCAGTATTAACAGGGCCCACCTGTTTTAATATAAAAAGGCTTGGTAAATCTGAAAGCATTTACTTATTACCAGAAAAATTGCTGAAGATCCCACTGCTGTTTCCGAGGAGTTCAAAGCCTCACTAGGGAAGCACGATGTATATAATAGAGAGGTAGCCGAGGGAGCAAGCAGCTCAGTGCCAGTTGGGTCAGGAGGGATCATGTGGGGAAGTGCCAGAGGGGTTTAAAGAGTGGAAAACTTGTGATTTGTGGATGTGTCCCAGGCCATGCAGGGAGGCACTTGGAAAGCTAACGAAAAAGATTTCTGGTCCCTTCTTAGAATGAAAAGAAAGTGGTAGGATCTTGCCCACAGTTAAATTAAATGAGTTGGTTGAGAAGCTGCATGTAGAATTCATATGTTCAACCTTCACTTTTTTATAGAAGTTGACATTGCTCAACCTACGACCTCACAGGCAGGTCAGTACTTCGGGAGCTATGGATAGCAGGAGGGATTGATCCAGAACACTGCTAATTGGGTCCATGGTTGTCAAAGCCTGAGAAATGCAGAGTCTCAGGCTCTACCCCAGACTTCAAAGTTGGGGAGTGGGGCCTAGTCATCTCTCTTTTAGTAAGCCCTCTAAGATGATTCTGTTGCACTTTTAAGTTTGAGCCCCTGGCTGAGATTGTGCAGAAGACCCTGAAATAACAGTTGATGATTAGTTGTAACTGTGTCATATGCTAATGATCCCTTCACCTCCATAATGTCATCCAGTCCTTACACTGTCTCTGAGGGTAGGTAATTGCTGTTTTATGTCTGTTTTCAGATGAGGAAATGAAAGCACATTTATTCTCTAAGGTGACATCTGGTACCTAGCAGAACTGGAGTGGTCTGGCTCTTGGTCTCTCTGAAACAGTATTTGATAGCTTACAGGTGGAAAGGAAACCAACAAGAAATTTATTGAACTAGATTGCTGGGGCACCTGGTGTGGGTATTCATATTTTGAGGTGGTTGTAGTCAAGGCAATCTTCAGCCATTCAAGGAACCTCCATGCGTATTGACTATGTTCATTTGTTTCTTAGAAAGTAACTTCAAGTACCAGGACGTTATTGACCTTCAGAAAAAAGAAACAAAATTTTAGTGTTCAAAGGAAGAAAATTCAGACTTCTGGGATCTAAACCATATTTTTTTGTGTGTGCTCTGGAAGCCTTTATTTTCTTGTTGAGGTACTAAATGTTCTGGAGATTTTGGATTGCAGATAATGACATCCTGATTTCTTGAAGGTGAAGCCACGTTCCGTCTGTTCCCTGAGTTTTCATAATTGAAGGTTACGGAGTGCTACAGAGAACTCATTCCCCACATTCATCAGACACTGCATTCTCTGAGTTGTACCTTGAGAATATTTTTTGGTGCTGTGCCTTCCTGTCCTTTCTCACTACTTCTGCCCCATCGTAGGCCTTCATTTTTTTCCTTTGATTTGTTGTATCCTACTGTCTTGGGCTCTCCCCTTCCCCAGGCTGGGTTGAACACTGCCACCACAGTGCATCTTCTTTTTTTTTTTTTTTTTTTAAAGATTTTATTTATTTATTCGACAGAGATAGAGACAGCCAGTGAGAGAGGGAACACAAGCAGGGGGAGTGGGAGAGGAAGAAGCAGGCTCATAGCGGAGGAGCCTGATGTGGGGGCTCGATCCCATAACGCCGGGATCACGCCCTGAGCCGAAGGCAGACGCTCAACCGCTGTGCCACCCAGGCGCCCCCACAGTGCATCTTCTAACACGTCCGTCTGAGCAGA
The DNA here is from genome assembly GCF_002007445.2 of Ailuropoda melanoleuca. NCBI lineage: Eukaryota > Metazoa > Chordata > Mammalia > Carnivora > Ursidae > Ailuropoda > Ailuropoda melanoleuca. The sequence goes on from NC_048220.1 coordinate 30,520,051, forward strand.
TCCCCCTTGCTGAACAGCTCCTGTCAGCACTCCTTTGCTAAGGCCACTGCACAGATGATCTCCGTCTTCACCGCCACCCAGTGCAGTAGGAGGTAGCATTAGTGTCCTCCTGGACAAGAGGAGTTACAGGGCTTTCCGTGGCTTGCCCAGCACAGCTTTTCATCACTCTACTATCTGCCCTCTCTTTGTCATGCGAATGAGTGATTGTTGGTGGTTATATTTGCTGGTGAGGGTTGCCTTAACCAAGTACCACCAACTGGGTTCTCAGAGCAAAAACTTACTGCCTCTCATAATTCTAGAGGCTGGAAGTCCAAGATCAAGGTGTCAGTAGGGCCATGCTCCCTCTAAAGCCTGTAGGGAAGTTGTCTTTTCTTCCTTGTAGCTTCTGGGGGTTTGCTGGCAGTGTTTGGCATTCCTTGCTTTATAGGCTCATCAGTGCTATCCCTTGTCCTCGTGTGGCTGTCATCTCTCTGCTTCTCTGTCCAAATAGCCCCTTTTTATGAGGACACTGGTCATTTTAGATCAGGACCTGCTGGCCTGATTTTAACCTGAGTAACCCCATTAAGACTCTATTTCCAAATAAAGTCATATTCTGAGTTACTGGGGTTAGGACTTCAACATAATTTTTTGTCAGGGTTGAGGGAACACTATTCAGCCTGTAATGGTAGCTTTATTCTATGAATGGAAGCAACCTAAATTTATCAGATAGTCCAGAATGCTACAACTGTCACTAAATGAAGCACTTACATTTTTGCTTACTTAAAAAAAAATATATGTGTGTGTGTGTGTGTGTATATATATATATATATAGAGAGAGAGAGAGAGAGAGAGAGCGCTATGTTATTTGGTAAGAAATAGATTTCTTTTAGTTATTTTCTGAAGAAAATAAGGATGGGGGCCCTTGAAGGCAAAGGGAGGTGGGAAAGGTCTTTCTTTGGTATTTCCTTTGTTGTGCTGTGATTGTCCGTCGCTGACTCCTCAGGGAGGAGCCCGTGTGGACGTGCTGACTTATCTGCCAACCACCGTGAGGCTACAATGAGCTTTTCCTCTGTGTGTTTGAGTACAAGCATTTCTTTGAGGCAGACAGATGATCCCAGCTCTGGGGTTGGAAATTTCTATGGGCCTTGCCCAGCCCTTTGGGGAGTGGACTTTCATTTCCCACTGGGTAATGGATTCAAAGGTTTATGCAGTGTGTGGGAAGGGGATGTCAGGAGGTGGGCCAGGGGAAGAGAGATGCTGCCAGGGGAGAAGGGAAGTGGGCCAAAGATAAGAGTATCTATGGAATCATTTCCCATAGAGAAGTGGACAATCAAGCATGATATCAAAGGAAGTGAAAACCAAAATAAATGCTAGTAACTCTTTCCTTGGAGCACTTGTGTGCATGCCCAGGTGGTGCCTTAGTGAGCTGTTGGAGGATATTTAATTACCTTGGGCAAGAGAGGCCCTGTTGACTTTAAGTGGAAGATAAATCAGAGTTAACAGGAGAAATGACTTTAGAATTAGCTGCTTATCTTTTGCATTATTCTCGAGGAGAGGATGATTCAGTGCCTTGGAAAAGTGATGGGCACAGCATTCTAGAACGGGGGCGGGCGGGGGAGGGGGAGGAAAAGATAAGAAACAACAGTTTTCATTGTGAACACTGACACTTAGTTTTGGCATAAGGGCCTCTTCTTCTCTATTACTGGAGCCATCCAGGTGGAAGAGCCTGAGCTTTTCTCTCAAAAAAGTATTTTATATAGGGGAAGTTCAAAAGCTTCCATCATCTTTCAAGAAAAGAATTTATTACTAGTCTTTGGTGAATATATGACTAGATCTTTACCACTTGTTCACTGATTTATATTAGTGATCTGTATATGGTATCACTAGGTATTTTTTGAGCCAGAGCAAAGGCCTGCTTTCTGACCTCTCATGAGAATCTAAGGGGGAATAGTTGCCCTGGAGACAATAGTGGTGGGAAGCCGGGATATCATATTATTAAAAGCTGGGCTTTGCCTGACTTCACATCATAGAGCTCTTTGATCAACTGGGCTAGGCATGTGGCTCAGTCCAAAGACCATTCTTTGCTCTGAGTTCAGGCAGAGTAGCACGTACCTTAGTGCTTACCATTCCTGCCACAAGCCAGGTGGGCGATGAGCGGGGGTAGATTGAGTTTCCTTTGCCATCATTGTTAGGGCTGCCTCTCAGAAGAGGAGAGTTAGGTGAAAAAACAAAGTGAGAATATGTTTCATTACTAAAGATATGTTTATTTTAGGGACTGGAAAATTAACAATATAAAGTAAAGCAACTGTATCTTGATGTAACATGTTAGCGGCAGGTCGGGGAGGTCAGAGTGGACGACTGAGAAAATGTGAGTTGGCATTGAAAAGTTTGAGCTAGAACAGGGATGGAGTCCCAAAATGCAGTACAACAGAGCTTGTGACAAGGTAAAGTTCTGGTTCTTCTAAAATCTTGTTGAGGCTTTTATTACAATCTTTTCTCCAGGTTGAGATTTGGAACTGAGGCAAGATGTGTAGAACTTAGGAAGGGGCCAGGGAAACATAACAACAGTAGATTTGTGTGTAAATTCGGGGTGGAGATAAGGTAGGGACATTGGTTGAGACTGGAGAAATGAAGACAGGCAGGGCTCAGGGTGGGAACATTCCTAGTTTTCACTGTATGAAGGTGTGTTGTGAGAATCATGCTGAACAGGTGTTTTCACTCAAGACAAGACTATGCAGTGAATGGACTTGATACCTTTTAGTTCAAGGGGATTTAAATGAGAATTTAGGGGAACCATCATAACTGAAGATGTGGGAACATGGGAATAATTTAATAACAGCATCCCTAGTGTTTACCTGTGGATAGTTTTAGGGAAAGCACAGAAGCACACTTGAGCTGAAGTCTGATCTGGGTCTGATCTTTGATTTGACTTTGCCTGTAACACTGTGGACTCAGGACATACCATCGTCCTCTTCTCCCCTCTCTGTTGGCTGGCAATATAACTATACTTTTATGCATGGTAACCTGATACTACACGTGTATTTGATGGAGACTGAGTGGGACTTGAAGGAGACTGGTCTTCAATTTCTGAAGAAATGATTTTCTTTGAAGGTGCTGAGTCTCACAGTAAGAGCTTGGATGTTGGTGCCATGGAGACCTGGTTTCAAATCCTGGTGGCTGCTTACTTTGTCTTTTGGAGCAAGTTATTTACCGTTTCTGAACTTGCTTTCTCAATATTGAAATGGTGACAACAGTAGTCCTTACCTGCTAGGCTGTTATGAGCATTTAGTGAGAGCAGACATATGATGTTACAGTGCCTGGCATACAAGTACACTCAGTAGATGGTAGGCATTTTTATAGCTTATTCTATCTAGCCTTTCAAACCAAGATTGGAAACTCAGGTAAAGCTGCACGATACCTATTTAGCATGCTAATGTGAACTGTGCCCTTCTTTCATTACAGCTCCTGGCATTCTTGCAAGGACTCTTCACTTTCTATCACCATGGTTATGAACTGGCCAAGGATTTCAGCGACTTCAAGACTGAGTTGACCATTAGCATACAGAATGTGAGTGCGCAGAGGGATAGGCTTCCTTTCCCTGGTTGAGGAAAGGAAAGAACACAAAGTATGGGTCTAAGTACATAGAGATCACTTATTTGGATTGGAATGCAGATGAGGAAGATGGGTCTTGCTTGGGTTTAAAGGGCAGCTGGGGGCAGGCATTTGTAGGGTGCTTGGTGGCCCCAGGTTAGAGCATCATCCTCTTTTCCATTATTTCTAAGCACTATTTATGTTCTCGGAAGTCCTGCTGATATTTTTGTTTCAAATCTGTAGCACCAGAGTCAGGATTTCCTTTGGCAGTGGACGGCCCAGCCTCCCTTCTGTGCATCTAGCTGCCTGGCCACAAGAGACCTTGGAGGGTGTTCAGGGGTTGGGGGTGGGGCATACATACTGGCCTTCAGCTCAAGAGGATATGATCTTGTTCAACTTTCAGTAAGGCTCACAGGAAATCCAAGTTAGAGCCATTTACTCCCAGTCTCCTTCCCCAAATTTTAACCAGCAGGACCTTTGGTGGTCAGAATTGTGCTAAGGGCCCTTTGGTTAGCATTTACCGGTCTCAAGCCCCTACTTCACTATGTGGCTGGCTATATTAATCTGCATGTTGTCTTTGTCTCTAGAGGATGCTGTGGAGAAAAGAAACCCAATTGTGTCCCTATGAGTTGTATTGCATGGGTTTAGAAGCTTGGAGCTTGTCCTGCCATGGTTCTCTGTATAGTTTGGGAAAACAGGAAGTTGCAGAGTCTCGGACAGGGTTTCACAAAGCATGGCTTCCCCTTAGGCCAGCTTCCTCAGAAGGTAGACTCGGAAATGGAGGTTTACATGTAGTGGGTTTACAGGGGAGTAGGTCAGCAAAATCACCTGTGAGAGAGAGGGCAGCAGACCCCTGCAGGAGAAGTTGAGCTGTGAGGCCTCAGTCAATGCCCTGGGGTGTCCTGGAGCTGATATGGACCTTCACAGTGGCCTCAGTAGAAGCAAGAGTGCCAGGCTTTGGGCCCCTTCCCCTTTTGCCCCTAGCCTTGACTAGTCATGGGGTACAGGTTGCACTGAGGGCAAGGAGTTACCTTGAGTGAAGCAGCTGCCTTTTGAAGAAGGAACCACTTATGAACCATCAGCAAATGGTATTCCTGCAAGTGGAGAAATAAGTCCCTCTGTCTTGAAGGGTGCTTGGGGACCATTCTGTGAACTGTCTGAATCAGGGTCCCTTGGGATGCTTGTTTAAAATGCACATTTCTGGGTCCAGAGGTCCTAAATTAATCTTTAGGGGTGAGGCCTGGACATTTGTGTTTTCTGCACATTCTCCAGGTGATTTTGATGGTTTCAAGAGTCATTCTGGTATAGGCCTTCAAGGTCAAAGGATACTTGTTGAAAGTGAATATTTGCCTAGTTCCTAGGTGGCTGAATGTTCCTTATCTGGTTTTAGATCTGAGGGTTCCATAGGCTGATGTTGTGAATTGTTAGAGATGGGAATAAGGTTTCATTTCTTTGATTTAAATAAAATGCCTTTCATCCTAGACAAGGAATCGCTTCGAAGGCACCAGGTCAGAAGTGGAATCACTGATGAAAAAGATGAAGGAGAATCCCCTTGAGCACAAGACCATCAGTCCCTACACCATGGAAGGGTACCTGTACGTTCAGGAGAAACGTGAGTGCTGATGGCGAACAACAGCTTGGCGTACACTCATGCCTTTTGCCCAGGAGGTGGGGGGTGTGTCTCGCAGTGCCTAACCTAGAGCACAGCTTCCGTAAATACAGATTTAGGTGAATGAGAGTAGTTGATAGTTGAGGTTTTTAAGGGAAAGCTATCCAAAGGTCTTCTCTACCTCCCTATGATGTGTTCTATTTTCTTTGTGACTGGAAATTCCCTTGGGAAGCTGGAATTCATTGAGGCTCTGTGGTGGTTTCTTCCTCCGTAGTGTCGCACTTAACATGCCTGCACCGTAAGCATGGCTTTACCTATCACACGCTTGCCAGGCTGTTCCAGAGCCTTGCATGCTAGACCCTACTGTCTATCAGCAGTCATACCTTTGGGTGGACTTAATATGACAGGAATTTTTTCCATTCAAGACTTGTTTCAGTAAGGACCAAACAATCATGACTTAGGCCCTCTCCCCCCTTTCTTCAATTGCTGTCATGTCAACATTTAAATTTTATGAGTAGAAAGACAAACTTACCCCGAGAGGTAGGAAGAGAAATCCATTGTCCTGCTGATGTGATGTCAAGGAAAGAAACACCAGGTACTGCTAACCCAGACTTCTTTGTGATGACTCACAGACGACTGCACTAGGCCTGGGGAAAGGCTTTTTGGTGGGGCCGTACTTTCAGGGTAGCACTTCCAGACTTAGCTCATGGAGTGCTAGGGATAGAAGAAGGTCAATATATATATATATTTTTAATGGATTGTTCTCCTAATCTTCTATCCTTCCTTTTTCGGTTGTACATGTTACTCCTCCCAGATTTTTGCTGGTTTTGTACTCTTTACTGTCCTTCTGTTGATTCAGGGCAAGGCAAATGTCTTCACTCCTGGAAGCTTGCTAATGGAACTGAACACTTGATTGCAGTGATAATTCTAGTTAGTGATTGCTCAAAAGTTTGATTGGCCCTAAAATTGTTGCCTGGTGACAATAAAGGCAGTAGTAGGGTTTGAGGTTGGAGGCATTGGTTATCTTGAGAGGTTTTATGCCCTTTATTCTTACAGGGATGAGCTTTTTGAGGTTTGTAAGAAGTGGAAGGTACTGCCGTGCTGTGTTTTGTGTAGGCCTCAATATAAGGTGTTACCTTTTTTGCCCAATGAGAAGATCCACCCCAAAAAGTTTAAGGTCAACTTGAATATAGTTCAGAGCCCACTTACAATACTTAATTTATTAATATTATTCATTTACATATATGAAATCTGTACTCACATTAATAATACAATTTTATTCAAACACTTCACATGCTTTTTAAAACATAAATTTCTTGATTACCATTAAAACCAGATTTTAACTCTCAAACGCATGAGTCTGGAGCATATCAATGGGATACAGCTCTTTTCATTTGAAAGTTTTGGTAACTTATTACTTAGAAATAATTTGAAACTTGAAGAAAAATTGCAAGAAGAATAAGGAACAACCATATGCCCTTTATCTAGATGCATGAATTTTTACCATTTTCCCAGTATTATAGAGTTCTTTCTCTTTCTGGGTGTGTGCGTACACACATCACAGTCACAAAGACACAGACACATTGCCATCTTTTCTGAATCCTTTTGGAACGAATTCCATACCCCATGCTCCTTTACTTTAGTGTCTATTTTCTAAGGATATTCTTTTTATGTAACCACAGTATAGTTACAATATCCAGCAAATTTAACACTGATAAGATATTTAATGTAAATGACACCTCATATTCCAATTTCATCAATTGTCCCAGTAATACCCTCATAAAGTATTATCTTTTCCTTCTGTCTAGGTAGGATTTCATACTGCGTTTACTTGTCATGATTTACTGTGTAATAATTCCTCTGCTTTTCTTTGTCCTTCATGACATTGACATTTTTGAAGAGTATAAGCCAGTTCTTTTCTAGAATTTTCTTCAGTGTGGGATTGTCTCATGTTTCCCAATGATTAGATTCAGGTTAGGCATCCCTTGTCAAATCCTACATAAGTAACATTTGTGTTCTTCTCTGGGTACCACATCTAGTGGCACAGAATGGCCAACTGCCCCTCAGTGGTGATGTTAATTTTGGTTACTTAAAGTATCGTTTCTATTATCCACTGTACAGTCACGATTCTTCCCTTGTAGCTCATTAACAGTCTATGGGAAGACCTCTTAAGACCGTATTTCTCATCAAGCTTTGCCCTCTCTAGAGTTAGCATCCATTGGCAGTTCTTGACTAAACAGATGGTTACTGTGATGATTGCAAAATAGTGATTTCTTAGCTCTGTCACTTCTCCACGTTTATTAGCTGCTATTCATACTGCAAGGAAGCGACCGCCCTCCCCTCCTCATTCTCTTCTTCTCTCCTTTCCTATCTGTCTGTCCGTCCATCCATCCATCCATCCCTCTTTTTATGGACTTAAGGATTTCTGTTGTATTAAGTAGGCTAAATCCAAATCCAGTACTGTCCTTATTTGTTTGGATGCTCAAATGATTTAAGATACAGTACTTCAAGGATCTTTGTGTTGTGCTATCCTTGGAATTATTTCTCTGAGCTACAAAAATAAATTAGAATGGTTGGTATTTTTGTCTTTGATGCTTCAATGTAGACACTTACTCTGTTGCTTTTTACTTTTTTAGTTTCCTAAGTGATATTCCATACTTGATACGAGCACTGATACCCTGAAAAATAACTACTAAATCTTTGTTAAATCTCATGTTACTACTTAACAACAACAACAACAACAACAAACATTTCTGCTCTGTGATCTCTGTGAGCATCAAAGGCTAGTGTTGACTTAGGACTTTGGAGGCTAATAATGCTGTTGATGCCTTCTTCCTCTAATAATATTTTGTTATTCAAGATAAAGTGATTGGCCAACCACCAGGTAAAATCAGAGACTGTTAGGATTTGACTGAAGGGCATCTCCCTCTTTCCTGAGGGATAATATTGAGGGACAGACTCCTTAGATTACATTTGGGTATTTATAGTTACTTCCATTTACATCTCTGTGTCAGAGTTTGCCTGTCTGCTTTTCAGATCATCCTAAGATCGCTAAAGTACAGATGAGCGGTTTGGCAGTAGGTCAGAACCCCTGTATGTCTTTGCAGAGAGTTGCAGAGCAGCTGTGTGGGAAGCATGAAGTCATCACACCAGATGGGAGCAGTGACAGGCACTTTGAGGAGCTTTTCTGTGTTCTCTCCTCAGTCATCTTACTCTTGTCAGGGGAGAAAGGAAACTTCAAGTGGAGATTGATGATGGGAAAGTGAATTAATTTCCCCAGGGAACCTCTACTTCCCTTATATTTTAAGACCCATTGGATGCAGCATTTAGTGGGAAACAGTCTTCCCTGGTCCCTAGGGAACATTCTGGGTCAATTCCATTTCCAGCCTGTGGGATCAGATTTCTGCCTATTCCAGTCTAGCTGGTGGAGACTCTATTGCCCTTAGAAACAGTTTAAGGGTAGGTGAGCACTGTGGGTTATGGGTTGTGTGTGTGTTTCCAGCATGCGTCTGACACACAGAGATGTTTCATGGGAAATACTACCTTGCAGGTCACTTTGGAACTTCTTGGGTGAAGCACTACTGTACATATCAGCGGGATTCCAAACAAATCACCATGGTACCATTTGACCAAAAGTCAGGAGGAAAGGGGGTGAGTTCATTTTTTAAATTTCATGCTTGATTTGCTTGGCTAACATAGGATGGTTATAATGCATAAGTATAGCAACATCTTTAATCTGTCACTGTCATTTTCTTTTTTTGTTTTTTACACTTTTTTTTAAACTGAAGTATAATTAGCATATAGTATTAAATTTGTTTTCAGGCATACAGTATAATGATTCAACAATTGTATACATTATTCAGTGCTCTTCACAGTAAGTGTACACTTAAACACTTTCTATTCCATTCACCCCCACTCACCCCTCTGGCAATCACCAGTTTGTTCTCTATATTTAAGAGTCTGTTTTTTTGTCCATCTGGTTTTTCCTTTTTCTTTGTTGGTTCATTTGTTTCTTAAGTTGCACATGTAAATGAAATCATGTGGTATTTATCTTACTCTGTCTGACCTATTTCACTTAGCATTATATCCTCTAGGTCCATCTGTGTTGTTGCAAGTGGGAATACCTCATTGTTTTTCGTGGCTGAATAATATTCCTTTATATATATATGTGTATATATATATATATATATATATGTATATATATATATATATCCCAGTTTCATTCTTTTGCATGTGGCTGACCAGTTTTCCCAGCACCATTTGTTGAAGAGACTCTGTTTCCCCCATTGTATATTCTTGCCTCCTTTATTGTAGATTAATAGATCATATAGGTGTGGGTTTATCTGTGAATTCTCTATTCTGTTCCGTGGAGCTATATGTCTGTTTTTTTGCCAGAACCATACTGTTTTGATCACTACGGCTTTGTAGTTTATCTGGAAATCTGGGATTGTGATATCTCCAACTTCTGTTCTTCTTTCTCAAGATTGCTTTGCTGTAATTTTCCTTACTTTTAACACAGTAGTTCTAGGAGGAGTAGTACCCTAGACAGTAACTGTAGCAAGGCAAATATTCTTCGCTTTAAGTTCTATTAGGAACTGCTACTAAGAAAGATTCTTATATTTCACATATATACAATATTAAGTATGTCAAATGTGTTTAGATGCTGGAAATTCCTGAATGGCCTTGTCCTGCGAAACTGATGGATATATCACTTTTACTTGATACAAAGAGGGCTGCCAGCTAATGGTTTAGGTGTCCTAATTATCTGTTACTGTGTAACAGATCACTGAAAAATGTAGCAACTTTTTTTCCCCAAAAGATTTCATTTATTTATTTATTTGAGAGAGAGAGCATGAGCAGGGGGAGAGGGGGAGAGGCAGAGGGAGAGGGACAAGCAGACTCCCCACTGAGCAGGGAGTCTGATTCAGGGCTGGATCCCAGGACCCTGAAATCATGACCTGAGCTAAAGTCAGATGCTTAACCGACTGAGCCACGTAGGTGTCCAAACTTAGCAACTTTTAAAACAACACCAGTCATTTAGTATTTCTCACAGTTTCTGTGGGTCAGGAATTGGCCAAGCATTTGGATGGGTGCTTTGGGCTCAGGGCTTCTCGGGGTTCCAGTCAGATGGGGGCAGGAGCTGGAACAGTGAGGGTTTGAAGCAACTGAAGGCTGGTCAGCCATGGCTCTCTTCCTTTCTCCTGATCTCCTTCCTCCCCTTCCCTCTTTCCCGCCTGCTCTGTTTAGTCTCAGGGCCTATCCATCTGGTTTCTCAATGGGAGATAGTTTGGGTTTCCTTGCAGCATGGTGGCCTCAGGGCAGCTAAAGACATCAGGAGTGAATATTCCAACAATGAAAGCAGAGACTGCATGTAGCCTTAGAAGTCATACAACCTTCCTTTTGCTCTGTTGGTTTAAGCAGTCCTAAAAGCCCACCCAAGCCCATCTAGTTTCATTGGGGAGCATGCAGACCGGCCTCTTGATGGGAGGAATATTACAGTCACATGACATGAAGAAAGTTAGGATAGAAATATTCCTGCAGGGGTGCCTGGGTGGCTCATTCATTAAGCATCTGCCTTCGGCTCAGGACATGATCCCGGCATTCTGGGATCAAGCCCCATATCAGGCTCCTCCGCTAGAAGCCTGCTTCTTCCTCTCCCACTCCCCCTGCTTGTGTTCCCTCTCTCTCTGGATGTCTCTATCTCTGTCAAATTAAATAAAATCTTAAAAAAAAAAAAAGAAAGAAATATTCCTGCAGCTGGCTCCGATCATAGGCCCTGCTGTCACTGCTGTAGAGCTCCCTACTGTGCCTTTCTCCTTTCCTCTGGGCTCGCTAGCTGCAGCCTCTTCCAGTGATGTGTCTTCTCTCTGTCTGCTCTTAATATCTTCATTTTTTTCCTTTTGCTATTCTACATTTCATTATGATGGTCCTATGTATTTTTTTTTTTTCGCATTCTATTGTGCTTGAGCTTTCTGTATTTGGGGATTGGTGTCTTTCAGTAACTTTGGGAAATTCTTACCATTTATCACTTTGAATTTGCCTCCTTTCCATATCTTCTTTTGGACATAACTACTTTGGGAGATAGCTAAATATTTTTAACAGAAGCATTTATATTTTTCATCTGTTTGTATCTCTGGATACCATGCTACAGAATTTCTTTGATTCTATGTTTAAATGACTTTTAAGCTGTGTCTAATAGGCTGATGAATTAGTACCCAGTAAGCATTCCATCTCTGGTCCTCTCTGTGGTGCATTGTGGTGTGGTGTGTTGGGTTTGTGTGTGTGTGAGGGGTGCTAGCCATTACAGAGGCTAAGAGCACCAGCTTTGAAATTAGACTGCCTGGCTCAGTAATGTTAGATGCTTCTGTCATTACTGTTGGCTACTCTGTTAGACTGCCCCCTTGCTCTGTACCACTTCCAATTTTCCTTCCTGGCTTTCTTTTACTTAGGCCGCAATACAGGAATTTATCAGCATCTCTTTTCCTTCCATGTATTAGAGAAGAACACACCAAAGCTCTTTTAATGTTTCAGGATTGGAGTAATGTCAGGAAAACAACATTGTTCAAATATAGAAACATAAATTATGGAGTTGGAAAAGATATTAAACATTAATCACTAGGTGTTCCTTAGTTTTTATACAGTGGAAATAGAGTTAGACTTGCTCTCTTGGGTTTAGCCATAGTCCTTTTCCAATCTTGTCTTTCTAGAAATGAACATCACTAAATTATTCTCTCGCACAGTCTTTATTTTGGGGCTTTTGACCTTGTGCTTTCCTAAACCTTAAAAGAAGAATTTTTTTTGTGTTTGGTCTTATCCCACTGGGAAGTGAATGATGGAGACCAATTATGGGGGATGTTTGGGGCTCCCACATCTTCAGTGAGTTAGTAGTAAACACCTCACTGGGTTGTTAAGAAGTTTATATGAATTAGTGTATACACTCTTGGAACAAAGCTTGACATATAATGAGTTCTGTATTAGCTTGATAGTACAATAATTAATTTTCCTAATAATTCCTTAAATTTATCTTATATTTTTCTAACTCCATGTATTGTCTTATATTATCCTGTTTGATCCAGTTTTATCCCTCATAAAGGAGGACATCGAGGTCTAGAGAGAGAAAATGATTTATAAAGCCGTACAACTGATGAGTTACAGAGCTAGTCCTCAGACCCTGACTCTGGAGTCTGCCTCTCTTGCTTTGGAGGCGGCTGCTGCTAATAACAGTATGGTAATAGAAAAATATATAAAATAATGACTCTCCCTGACATCAGTCTATATCCTCAGCTTTGGGGTGTAGGAATAGGAAGACTGGCTGTCTAGAGGTGATGTCATCTCAGTTTGTACAGGAGAATCACGTGACATCTTTATATATGATATATGTGTTTGTACAAATCTCTTTTAGGAGGTGGTGGTAGACTTAACATAGGTAATAGGGTGGGTTTTTGTTTTTTTTTTTTTCTAACATGCTTTTTCACTTCCCTTTCCTTCACTTTGCTGTCCATTTCATTTGGATTATTTTCCTGTAAAAGTACCTGCTTTTCTCTTAGCTTCAGGCAAGGATGTGTGAGCAGATTTGTTCCATCATCTTGGAGACCAGACCCTATGTGTGGTGAAAGAGAATTCCCCCGTATCCTAGCCTCTGGGATGAGGCAGCTCTCTCTATGCGAGGTCTGGAGCAGTCCAAAGCTGACCTTGTCCCTTCCCTTGCTTGAAACCCTTCATTATTTATGTTTCCCATGTTCTCAGGTTATGGACCACAATGTGCATGATCTGGCTCTTGATTCCCTTAGACTCTTTCATGCCAGTTTGCCTTTCACTCTGGGATTGAGCCATACTGGCTGCCTTTCAGTTCCTCCCAGGCTCCATGGACCCTGACCACAGGACCTTTCCACCTGCTGTTCTCTACCCCCTAAAAAACACAGTAGATAAGGCTTGTGAATATAAACCATCTCTTGCTAGGTCTTCTGTGTTTTGTGTGGTATTGTGATCCTAGGGGGTGGTTAAGTTTTACCATTTGTGGTCACATTTCCTATTTCAACAAATTAGGCAAGTTTGCTAGTTTTCCCCCTTGTTTAGAGAAAAGGGATTGACAAAGGCAAGAGAAACAGGAACTCTAAATTCTTACATGGGAAAAAGAGAAGAAATCAGGGACAGAAACCCCTATGTTTTTAGGCAATAAGAGAGCACTATGGGGTAAAATTGTTGGATTCCCTTTGTACAATGGGATACTACTTGGCAGTAAAAAGAAACGAACTGTTGATTTGCATAGCATATGTGAGTAGCAAAAGAATTGTGCCAAGTCAAAGAAGTCAGAAATAAAAGGGCACATACTATGTGATTCTATTTATATGAAATTACAGAATATGCAAACTAATCTGTATGACAAGAAATCAGATTCAGTATTTGCCTGAGGGTGAACTGGGTGGAGGGGTGGAATTCAAAGGACAAGGAAACTTCTGGGGGTGATGGAAATGTGCATTAGCTTGATTGTGGTGTTGATTTTATGGAGAGATACAGAAGTTAAAACTCATACATGTACAGTTTATTATACATTAGTTACACCTTTGTAATGCTGTTAAAAACCTATTTACTGAGCATCTCCTCTGTTCCGGGGCCTGTTTGGGCTCTGGGAGCACAGGTATCACCAAGAACAGATAGAGTCCCTGCCCTCAGGGAGCTTAGAGTCTAATGAGGAGGGAGACGTGATTGGAATCATCGCCCTCATCAATGGGCAGTTTTAGCTACGATGAGTGCCGTGCAGGAGGTGAAGTACGTGGTGCTATGTGAATGTATCTTGGGGGTATTTGACCTGGTCCAGGAAGGCCTTCCTGAAAAAGTGGAGGTGGTGAAACATAGAAACTAACTCAGAGTCGGGAGGAGACCTGCAAGTCATCTGGTTTAACCCTTATCAGTCCTTCAAATTAGGGGTGCCTGGTTGGCTCAGTTGGTTAAGTCTCCAGCTCTTAGTTTTGGCTCAGGTCATGATCTTAGGGTTGTGAGATTGAGCCCCATGTGGAGCTCTGCGCTCATCGAGGAGTCTGCTTCTCCTCCACCCCCCGCCCCCTGGCCTTCACTCCCTGGTGCGCGCGCAGGCTCTCTCTCAAATAAATAAATTTTTTAAAAACCGCAGCAAATTAAGCCTGTTGCAGACATCATCAACAAGAGTTTATGTAGCATGGGCTGATGCTGTACCATCACGACGTGTTAGAACTAAAAACTAGAGATGTTTGGCTCGAAGTACAACTTGGTTTACAGGTTTTAGCTGCGTGAGTCTTGTGCCTGAGGGAAGGATTTTGATCAACATTTCACCTTCCTGTGGGTCATGAACACTCGGGCTTGAGAAGATGGAATGATCACTCCTGTTGATGTGGCATGTTTGTGGTATGCTAGAGAGGCACATAGCATAGCCCATGTTCAGGCCTCATCTTAATAGTCTGTGTGCTCCTAACAGGGAGAAGATGAATCCGTCACCCTGAAATCCTGCACCCGCCGGAAAACAGACTCTATCGAGAAGAGGTTTTGCTTTGACGTAGAAGCAGTAGACAGGTGAGTACTTGTCACGCTTTGCTCAGGAACAGATATTACTGAATTTGGATTTTTAACCTTTTCCATTCAGTCAGAGCTTTTCTGTCATCCAATCTCACACTACCCCTCCTTTTCCAAATACTCAGTTTGGAATAGAACTTAGGCCAATTGCTGGTCTGCAAAGATCAGTATAGCTTCTTCCCTCTCGTAGGTTCAGTGCTGAGCCTCTGGTTTGGTTTGCTTTAACGTTAGGGCTTTCCTGAAAAGTAAAGTGTATTATCCTAGGAGGTTGAGTAGATGTTTAAAGAAAACTGTTTAGCATGATTATATGAGCTATTTGAGATTTTTTTGCTTTAAAATATTTAATTTTTTAAATTTAAAAAGTGGTCCAAAAGGAATTGGGTAAGGTGAAGGGTGGAACAAGTTGTGCTCAGTTAAAAAAAGACAGCTTTTAGTTGTAGCATTTCACCTACCACTGTGTGTATTCTCCCAGGAAAGACAGCAAACCACTTGTAAAATCACTTTTTGCAGAGGGAGCGGTGTGGTATAGTCCTCAATATTTATGGAGTCTCATTAAGTTGTACCATTTCATGGTGTTAAGCTAGTTTGACAACATTCCAATTCTTTGAAACACTTTACTTGGCAACAGGTTAATTCCTTGAGTGAAAGCCACGTGTTAAGCTTATTTGTGCTGTCTGTTCACGGTCAGCAGTGCCCGCATTAAAGATCCTTAAATCTCAGCATGATTCTCCTATAATGCCATTTCTCCCCTTTATTCACACACACACACACACACACACACACACACACACACACACACGCCCTTTTTTGTGAAGCCAGTATTTCTCCCCTTTCTGGGACATTTATTTACTTAAGGCCACTTTTTCCTGATTCTAGAAGATGGAGAGTGAGTGCCTTCTGGGGTGTTGGCAGGTTTGGAATGCCTTCTTCTGCCCTGATGTCTCCCTGCACGGCAACTGCTGGAGGCTGCTCGAGCTCCCGTGGAGGGAGCATGCCCTTTGGCTTTAATCAGAAGTTATGGAAACTACCTCATCTCTTTAGCACTTAGTCATTATACCTTGGACTTTCAAGTTAGGCAGCTGGGGTCTAAATTTGGACTTTGCTGCTTTGTAGCCATGTGACTTTCAGCTACAACTACTTATCTCTCAGGGCCTCGATTTCCTTATCTGGAAAATGAGGATAGTAATAGTACCTAGTTCCTAGAATTGTAAGGATTCAAGGAGATAATGCACGTAAAAAGCTTGGCAGGGTGGCAAATTATAAATGCTCAGCAAGTGTTAGCTGTTATTTGTTAATTAGCTTGTCCTGCACGTTCACCAGACTTGATTATTTTATAAGGTTAGACTGGAAATGATGAGAAGTAAACATAATTTGTAAAGAAAAGAAAGTACCCCAGTTCTTCACCATGTTTGGGGATGTGGAAGGGTAGTAGAAAAGGGGTGCGTGAGGACATACATTGAACTAGGGTAGTATAGGGGAATTGCAAAATGTCTGCCTCACACCAAAATTGGTTATTCTTGGTTTTAAACAAATCCTCACTCAGGATGGTTTAAGCACCTTTATGTGTCTCTGTTCTCAGTAGGGAGTCTAAGGGAATTCATATTGTCAGCATCCATGAAAGAGGTGGAGAAGACGTGTGTTTAAAAGCAGTTAGTTGTTTGTTTGATGTTTGTCAACTGTTTCTAGAGACTGTCGTCTCTTTGTATGGTTATTTGGAAGAAGGTGTGCCTCACATTGCAGCTGTCCCCTATCTGAAAGCCAGCTCAGAGATGATTTCTGAAGCTGAATTGTTTCCTGTTTTCTTCCTCAGAAGTTTCCCCAGAAGTTTTAGAGAGTTGCTTTTTAGGCAATTAAAACTCAACGTGGTGCCTCCTTCTCATTTCCACCTTGCAAATACTTCCTACCATTTTTTTCCCTTGATTATACCCTTAAAAGCTTTGCATGTCCCAATTATAAGCTGAGAGAAAATGTGTTACATTGAACATACTGAGTGGGTTTGGAAAGTGGATTTGTCCTAAGTTGCTATCTCTGGTTCCCTGGGGATGACACGGAGGGGTTTCACTTGGGGTTCTGAAAGAGGCGGGTGAATTTCCTCATAGTAACGGGAGGTGAGTAGCTAGTTCTGTCGTATTGCTTATATTTTAAATTTTCTGTATATTGTGGTATTAGGACACCTTAAAAACCTTTCTGGCTGGGGAGAGACTGTCCCTTCCAGAGCTAGCTAATTCTTAGAGATCAAAGGACACAGCCTCCAGCGTGCCACTGACATGCAAATTAACCAACCCAGAGCCAGGCCTCCTCCAGCTGGCCCTTAGTCCCCAGGAGGCCATATTCCGATGCTTTAATTATCTGAGGTCCAGGTACCAGGCAAGGAGGGCCACTCCTCTAGCTTAGAGCCCCCTGAAATTATTCAAACTAGCCAATAAACTGTTGACCCTGCCCTGCTTTGCCTTTTCCTTGGAAACTCCAATAAGAGCCATCACCTAGGCTCTTCCATCACTACCTAACAAGTAGCCCCATGGGTGCTGGCTCTTTCCCACATCGCCCTGTTAGGTAGGCCATGCATGCATCCTGTTTCTAGGACCTGGGAGTTTAAGAAACTTTGTTTTCTGAGCTTGAGCCTCTTCTGTGTCTCCTGGCTGTCACCTAAAATAATGTAGAACATGTATGAAACACTTCTCTGTTTTTTATATAGGTTATTATCTTTGAACTCAAAGATTAGGTTACAGTTGGGCAGAATTTTTCCTTATCTTTCTCCTGTTTTGACTTAGGTCTTTCTGCATTTTTCTTACCCATCCAGGAAGGGACTAAGGAGAGAAGGAAAAGCATTTCCATGGGTTCATTAGCAACATTCCTGGGAGCTCTGCCCAGAGTCCTCTCCTCTGGAAGATTCCTGCACCTTGGTTTTTCCCCAGTGTGCTTTAGCAAGGAGTTGATTCCTGCTACCTTTCCAACCTGTGCCTTCCCCAGATTTCTCAGCTGTACCTGAATGGCTAGAGAGGTAGAGGGACAAAATGCAAGTTGAGCACCTAGGACATGTGGAAGTAAAAGAGGAAATGGTTATATTTATAAATGTTTATGTAGTGGCTATTAACGTTTTACTTTATTAAGGTATGCATACATGCTAAAGTAGTATTTTTTGACTTAGAATATATGACATGGTGAGTTTTTAGGGTTATTCTGAATACTTATGTCTTTTAGACTTAGTGCTAATATTTTATGTTCTTTTTTAACAGAGGCTATAGCCTTTAGGAAGTGATATTCCAGCCAGTCAGTATTTTTCAGTTGATTCCATGAGCGTGTTTTACTGTGTGGTGAGAACCACCTGTACTCAGCATTCACGGGGGTGCTTGTTAGAGCTACAGCTTCTTGGCCCTGCCCCAGACCTACACAGTCTGTCTGACTCTCCTGGAGAGAGACTCTGAAATCCACTTTTGGAACAAGCTCTTCATTTGTCCTTTATTCTCACTAATAATTGGTGCATTAAACACCACGCCTATCACAACACAGATTTTTTAGAGTATAAAAATGGTTCCTTATTAAAAACATTGTAACAAGGAACAACAGTAAAACAAAACAGAAACCCAAAAAACTGAGGCTTCTTTATGAATCTGCTTAATTCTTATCCAAATGGAGGAGAAGAATATAGCTAGTAGAAAAGGTGATTTCCATCCTCTGATAAGAGATGACCAGGAAAAAAGCAACAGCGGCAACCATCGTAAAACTCACTTTTTAAGTTAAAGGTGGAGGAGGGGTGAGGGAGCCAGCAATAAGAGAACACTTTCTAGAAGCTGAACGCTGTTCATACATTCTCATGTTATCCTCATTACAGTCCAAGGAGGATTGTGCTCCAATTAATCCACCTTACTGGTGAGGAATCTGTAGTTCAGAAGTGTGCATCTTCCCCCAGGCTCAGGAAGGATTTGAACTGAGCTGCACCCTGCTGCCTCAAAACAGGATATGTTAGAAACATTTCCAGCGTTAAGCCCTGGGCTGTTGGTACTTGGGTTTCAGAGATACCACTGAGGGTTCAACTTGCTGGATGTGAAATCTGAGAAGTGCTTTCTCACTGTAATCACTTGCACATGGCATCATAAACAAATGGATGAGCTAAAGCTGCAAACTAGCTTCTGTTCTTGCATTTACTGCCTCCTGACCTCCAGAAAATCCTCACATGGCTAACAGTTTAAAGAGGCAGTGCAGTTAGAGCACAGGCACCAGGCACATAGCGCACAGGTGTCCCGTGAATGCTATGTTTTTTTGGGTACACCTCTTCTCCCTTTTATTTTTAAGATGACACTTATTTCTGTTTTTCTAGGGAGCCTAGCATGAGTCAGAAAGCAACAGTGTCATTTATCAGTTGATTTCATTGTATCACACAATACATTGCTGTTAATTTGTTCCTTCTGAAATCCTGATGAGGTTAATCTCTGACATTTATGTCCTAAAGGAAGAAGTGTTGTGACTCTTTGACCAATGAACAAGCTGGAAATCAAATTAACTGTTAGTTCAGAGGTATGGGATTTAGATCCATAGTTCTTGAAATTTGTGTCCAAGGTTCTCTGTAAACTGAATGCATTTCAGAAATCTACTTTTAATTCTTGTATCTAATTGCTTTTCTTTTGATATCTCAACTAGGCCTATAGTCTCTTCTCAGTATCTTACACCCTTCTATAGTAACTTTGCATAATTACCTAATTCCACATAATCATGTCTTATGTGTCCCTTATTCTCTCTAGTGCCTTTCTTTGATTCCTTTTCTCAGAACTAGTTTTGGGGGAGGTTCAGACCCGAGAATTTGTTGAAGACCCCTGGACTATTCTGAGTAAATATGTCACAGGCTGATGTTTTCATGTCTTTGGCTTTCCTTCAAAAGGGTTTATTGTTACCAGCATTGAAAAGTTAACGTTAGTAGAAACTCTTCTGTGTTTCTTCAGTTTTAAAGTGAAAAGTTGTTTAGGTCAAGATATCATGTCCATTAAATCAATGTGATACTGCTTTGAATTTACATTCTGTTTTTGTTTTTAAATTCAATTTCAGGACTCTAGCATTAAGACTATTATAGGGCTTTAAATGAGCGTGTGTGACTTGGAGTAGTTGTAGGATGTTGCCACAATATGATACAAAGAGGAGTATTTTCTTACTTTCTTAGAAGATATTTATTATGAGTTGAATTGTATATCCCTCAATTCATATATTGTAAGTTCTAATCCTCAGTATCTAAAAATCAAAATTACTTGGAAACAGGGTCCTTACAGAGATCATCAAGTTAAAGTTAGGTCACGAGGGTAGGCCCTAATCCACTATGACCGATGTCCTTCTAAAATTGGGGTAATTTGGATACTGAGACAGGTATGTCCACAGGGAGAGCATCACATGAACGTGAAGGCAGAGATAGGGGTGATGTGTCATCAAGCCAAAGAATACCAAAGATGGCTAGTAAACCCCCAGAAGCTAGGACGGAGGCATGGAAAGGATTCTCCTTCACATACCTCAGAAGGCACCCATGCTGCTAACGGCTTGCTCTTGAACTTCACAGCCTCTAGACCTGTGAGATGCTAAATTTCTATTGTTGCTGTCACCCAGTTTGTGGTACTTTGTTTAAACAGTCCTAGCAAAGGAACCCAGTATTGAATAGGGAGGACCTCCCTCACTCAAGCAGTAGCAATATCCCTGACAGCCTTTTAGATGGATGGGCCAGCACACACTTGTTGAATAATCCCATTGGCAATAAGCCCCACTTCACAAACAGCATATTGACATGAATTACCTTCCTTACTCTGGATACTCTTGATGGTAGCCTAAGCTTTCTTTAGTTTAAAAAAAAAATCATCATTCTTTCTTACGTCTTAATACGGAAGCATTCTTTGGTGTTTTTGTATTACCTTGCCATGGCACCGAGCATTTGATGGTTTATATTTTATATTGGTTAATTGAGTAAAGACTAGATTTATCATTTTTTTCCCCTTAAAGTATGTCACCTCTTTTTGAGGGAGTTCAATGTAAAATTCATGGGTAGAAATGGGATTCCATCTAAAAGTAGCTGTTAGTGGTAGTGGTATGTGAGTTACTAATACTTGCCAATTGGTGCCTTTCTTCAGTCACTCTGAATAATTAACTCTACCGTGAAGCATCCTATGGAAATTAAGGAGCAAAAGTAGAGAAAATGTTTGTTCAAGCTAAAGGATCATGGTGGCAGTCTTCTCCCAGCATCTCTGGATTCGTTTAAAGAAATTTCTCACAGATGTGACACATGGATATTTTCTCCCATATGTTTTCCAGGAGGAGCCACTAAGCCATATGGAAAATAATAGAAACAAAAGGCTTCATTTTGATGCACTGAATCAATGTAGTCTCTTGAGCGGTGGTGTTTATACTTGGGGAAAGGAAACAATTAGAATGCTTTATTTTTTCCAGGACTAGCTGACTCCAACAGAAGTCCATACATTTGAAGACATTATGTGGGTACTACACGCCCCATTCCCGGCATTGGCATGGGGGCCAACACAAGCATAGTACTTACCTTCACGGAGTTTGCTTTTGATTGTAGAAGGAACAGACAAAAATGCATACACATAAACGTTCATGCAACTAAAGGTATAAACTGGGGTGTTGGTGTTTCAGCAAACTTGGAGGACTAGAAAGCCATAGGACAAATGTAACAAACACAGGACTTAATCCTTCTGCTCTTACAGAGATTGATGGCATGACTGGAATACTCTGAATCCATTCCTTCTCTCCTTCCCTCCCTCCCTCATTGATGATGCATAGCATTATCTGCAATGCACAGATTTTACCAACATTGGAGGTAGAAAGTTGAATGAAGCACTACGAATCTACTGGGTTTCCCTTCTTAAAAGCTGTCACCTGATTTTGCTTTCAAACGAAACCTGAAGTCCTAGTGCAAGCTTCCCACAATAAAGAAAGAGGGCTTTGACTGTGACCAGCACCAACATGATGTGCCACACCCCCTGTCAACTCTGCCGTCGTCCCACTGTACGTACTGTGCATTTGCACAGTGTATGAGCTTTTCTTGGTAGTGGTTGGCTGGTTGTTGAATTAGGTATGTTCTATATACCTCTGTTCCACTCTAAATTTGTGTGTCGGGTAATTTGCTTCCAGAGACATGACAACATCATTTTCTACAGTTTTTAATATAGTACTGTGTGCATGTGGTTGTTTATTTTGTTTCTTATGGAAGTGCAATATTTGAGTTAATTTTGTTCTTTGGGACTTCGGTTAACTATTTTGTAAGATAATGTAGGAGCTTAATCATGTTAGTTGCTATTTAAGTACTCACATAATCTGCATTCCAGTATAGGTAGGGTGAAAAAAATTCCAGGCAAATGAGTGGTTGGTTAAAGTAAAAATAGTGGAGGCTTGGAAGATTTACGGAAGATCTGAGAAAATCTACCCAAAACCCTCCAATCATCTGCCATCCTTATTTCAAGGCTTTTTTTATGGGAGGCTGCACAATGCAGTTAAAAGATGCAAACGGCCTTGAATTTCAATTTGGTAACTGCCCCTTACTTGTGCGACTCAGGCAAGGGCTAATTTATACCCCCCTTGCAGGATTGTTTTGAAGATGGAATATGATAATACTCCTTCCTGATGCAGTCCTGTGTTGGAGAAAGTTGTGCTTTTGAAATTCTTTCTCTATCCCAGTACCTGGGAATTCATTGTTCTTATGTTGAACCTTTGCTTTGGTGGATGTTTCTTTGAGCCCGTTTTTCCATTTTGATGTTGTTCCTTTGCCTGTAGTATAATGATTTTTCCAGTCCTCTATAAACTAAGAGGGAATACAGGTGCATTAAATGTATGTGTTCAAATGGGGCTGCTAGGGGAAGATTCCGTTTTCAAATCATATATGTGGTAACCCATTATTTGTATGTATTTCCTATTCAAGATAAAAAGTTTTATGCCTTTCTTAATGATTGTCTCAAAAGGGAACTGTACTAGGTTAAAATAATACTGTTGCTTCTAATTTGGTATGCGTCGTGTGTGTATGCGCTTGTTTGTATGTCTTGGTGAGGTTGTGTGAGTGTAGAATGGTATGTGTTTTCCAAAAAGGAGCACGTTATGTAACAGACTTGCTGCAGTGCTCAACCTCTAGATGGCAGTTTTGTATATTTATTAGTAGCTATTAAGAAGGTCTAGTTGAAAATCAGCTGTCCTTTATATATCAACAATTAGGAGTCGGTGGGGGAGGTGGGGGGTGTTTGTGCGCTAGAGAAGAAATGATGCGAATTACTCTTCAAAGAAAAGGTATTCTAAATGATTCATTCGTTGTCTAGAAATTCCTTCCTCTCACCCTTTTGTGATGGATCATTTCATACCCACTTCCCTGCAAAAGCAAGCACGCTCCGTTAATCAAGCCTCTGTTTAAACATTACATTTTACCTTGCTTTTTAAATGAAAAGTGTCAGGCTCTTTGCTTCAGGGATGGCTTATTTTAGGATGGTGAAGAAAACAGATGTGTGATTTTGGCTGTCTGATGTGTGCTGAGCACCAAGCAGACCTGCCTTTCCCTCTCGGTGCAGGGCGCCTTTATCTTTTGCAACAGATGAATCTATTTTTCCTGGTTTCAGACTTCCACTCCCCGCCCCTCCCCTTCTCACCCCTGGTTTGAAATAATATTTTATTTTGCCTTCCTGGTGGTTGGATTAGAGTGCTGGTCTCAATACCACTGACATTTTAGACAGGAAATGGCTTTTCCTTCCTCAGAGGGTGTTCTGCTCTGACTTCCATACTTGGGTGGGGGTAAACTGGGAGGAAGTATTGTGCTTTCTGGATTGCTTCTTGGCTGTTCTGTAAAATAAGCGAGTTGAGAAGTTCTTAGAATCTTAAATATTCATGCAGTTTGAACTTGTCATCTAGTGGTCTTCGTCCTTTTCTTTTTTGTAAATTAACGGAGAGAGTGTTTACTCTTTGACTCTGGTTTAACTAAGAATGGGACGTGGTGGTTCATGGATTTTACGAAGGGAGACTGGATTTGTACTCTTCAGTCTGTGTACTGAAATTTGTTTTGCTGATGGTGAATGCCAGTTAATTTGCCAACTTCTAAGTATAAAATGAGTTTGGTGTTTTTTTTTTTAATCTAAACCAAAATGTTGCTTTTAAATAAATCTGAAAAGAGGAAACAAATCAATCACTAAATTCCTCTTACTTACATTTCTATTCACTATGAGCTAGAATACTAAAATGAAAAATTAATAAATGAACTAACAAATTTCTTGAATTAGACAATTTTTTTCAATTTGTTATCAGTGGTAGTAACAAGTATTTTTGCTCTCCCGGAGTTTTACTCATTATGGCAATTAATAATGCTGTCTCCTGCTGCTGCTGCTGGTGGTGCTGCTTCTGTGTTAAACTGTGCTTACTCCTTTGCTCCCAGTACCTAGTATCATGGCTGGCCCATAATAGGTAATCAGTATATGTTTCTTTTAGGATAATGCTGTTTCATGTGCCAAAGATTTATTTGGTCTTCCTAATGTTTTATGACTGCACTTTCCTTTAAAATAAAAATGTAGGAAATTATTTGATACGATTGGCAATATTTACTTTTGTGAGTATCCTTACTGGTATGGTGCTCATTATTTTAGGACCTTTCCTCTCAAGAGGTTAATGCTGTATGCTAGAATATGTTATAATTTATTCATTATTAGGATCAGATCCTTTCTAAATTGATGAGAAGCCTGCTTCTGAAAACTTCTTAAGGTGTGTATGTTTGTGTGTGTGTGATAGAGAAAGAGAGAGAGCGCGTGCACGTGTGCACAAGCTATGCTTCCCCTTTTTCCTTCTCTCCCCTTAAGGCTTACGGAGCTGGTCACCATGGATCCCAGGGCACATACACTGCATGCACATGGGGGCAGTACAGTATTGTGCTTTTGTATGGGCTTTGCTTCAGAGTCAGCAGACTGGGTTCAAGTTGAGGCTTTGCCACTTACTAGTGGTATGACTTTTGTAAGTGTTTTAAAGAGGTATAATGATAATACCTACTTCGTATAGTTATTTTGAAGAATAAACGATATTGCAGGTAAAGGCCTTAGCACAGTACTTGGCACATAGTAAATATTAGTCCCAGTTAATGGGCCACTAGTTTGCAACTTCCGGCTTCTCTCTCAGTTTCTCTGTCTCTTTATAGCCTACTCATATCCTTTTTATGCAGAAGGATCTCTAATGCACAAGACCTTCAGTGAGTCATTATCTCAGTGCATGTATAGTTGTGCATATTCATAACTTTTTATCTCCACATAGATTAATGTTGCCCTCCAGTGATGACACTGGGTCCTGAGTATTGGGAAAGAAGGGGAACTAGTCCACGGTTCTGAAGAGCTGGAGATGCTCTGCTGAATTTGACTGTGAGGTGAATCAAGAATACAAACATGCATCGTTGTTGGTTCTAGTGCATCAGATGACTTTATAATATGCCCTGATAACTTGGGGTGGAGCTCAGAGGAAGAAAGACACAGACACTAGAAGTTGCAAACTGGTGGTCCACAGGCATATTTTGTTTGGCTTGAGTAGTGTTTGAACCAACATTTTGAAGTTGGAAAAATCTGTAAATTTTGGTCCCCCTCCCCATGTGCCAGCTGTTTTTAGAGCTGAGTGGTGGATGCCTCCTTTGGGGGGGGCATATACGCTCCACTTTGCTGCAGTCCCCAACATGCCCTTTTGTTTCACTGTGATGACAGGTGACAGCTGCTTGTGCCGTTATTTTTCCCATAGAAGGGAAATACTTTTTTGTTCCTATGACTATCAAAAAGTATGCAAAAGAAAAAAAATAACGGGCTGCATGTTATATGGAAAATGAGACTGAACCTGTTTTCCTTGGGGCAATAAATAATCTTTTTATTCAGCCTCACTCATTTTGCTTACTTGCGGTTCTCTGTAGATGTTTGAGTCTGTAATCTCATAGACAAGAAAGGAATGTCATTCTCTAAGATTATGTGGCATGACTTTGGCCATATCTTTGTGTAAATGAAGATGTCCTGAACCTTGAACCTTAATAATGGTTGGGAACCTGTTTTCCCAGTAGCATTTTAGAAGCAGAGGACCACTTCTTTTCCCTGGCACTTGTGCGGCTCTTTTCCGCTGTGGATGGCAGCCCATTCTCCAAGCCTTCACCATTCCCTGTCTTCTTATATAAGCATAACTTGACTCTTACATGTGCTGTAGTGTAGTTGGAAGCTGGGGGATGAACTCTTGCCAACAGAAGACTTAAAGTCTTATGAATGAGTAACTCCTAGATCTTTGGATCTTTGGAGGTTGATTTAGAAAGAATAGTACTGTTAGATTCTGAGTGTTTGTTTCAGTGAGGTGGAGTCAGTAACAGCATTTCCTTGTCCAGTAGGAAGTGGTGGAGTTGCCAAGCCACTGAGATCACTATTGTTGACTCAGATTCAGGAATAAGATTAGAGCAGGAAAGCTGTGAGTGGCCCTGAAGTCAGGGCTGGTTGTGATTCTGCTTGCTCTTTGCTGCTGAGGAGGCTATGAGCTGACATCAGTGGTCCCAGCTTCTGGATGTGGCAGGAAAGGGTTCACTGTTTCCCACGGGCTCTTTTTTTTTTTTTTTTAAGATTTTTATTTATTTATTTGACAGAGAGAGACAGCCAGCGAGAGAGGGAACACAAGCAGGGGGAGTGGGAGAGAGAAGAAGCAGGCTCACAGCGGAGGAGCCTGATGTGGGGCTCGATCCCATGAACGCCGGGATCACGCCCTGAGCTGAAGGCAGATGCTTAACGACTGAGCCACCCAGGCGCCCCTCCACGGGCTCTTGTGGATGCCAGAGTTGAAGGGGATATGGTGTTGGGGCACGGTTTGCCCTGTGACAGATGAGTGATTTTCTGCATCTCCTCTGTCGCGAGAGAGGTGGAGTGCCAGCTTAGAGAAAATTGCAGATACTTGTTCACGGTTCTGAAGTGATAAAGGTACAGCATTAACCAAGGATTTATTCAGAGTCAAAATGAGGTGCCATATCTTATGTTGTATCTTAGGGTTGAGCTCTAGAAAGGATTGCAAATCCTTTGTTACTCCTCCCAACTTTTCCCAACTAATCTGTTCCTTGGCAGATTTTCTAAAATTTGCTAAAGACCCCTCTTTGCCCTTATCAATTATCTGACATTAATTCCAGAAGGGGGAAGTAGGCCACATCGATGCTTTACTCAGGAGGAAAAAGGAAATGGCCATGATATCAGAACCTGTGTGTCAGTGCGGCCCCTGGCCTGGCTCCCTTTGTGGTAGAGGTGTGATTTTCAGTGCTGTGTGTGAGTATGTTGGGGGTGGGGTCATGTGTATCAGAAGCACCTGTGGCTGGTTTCTTTTCCTTTTTAAACTGTATACACCTGCCTTCTTCCTCCATAACTTTGACCCTACTGCACATTTGCCATCTTTTTCTCTCCACCCGCCACCTCCATTTGCCCCAGTGACAACAGCTAACTTTTGGAGCATTTAGTGTCTAACACTTTGAAACACTTTATGAATATCTCATATAACTTTCACAATGACTCCTTGAAGTAGGTACTGCTTAAATCTGCAGTGTAAAGAAGAGTATAGAGTAGTTCAGTTACTTGTCTACTAGGCACTTACACAGCTATGAAGCACCAGAGTCAGGATAGCTAGTGAGCCTAAGTTATTGATGACAAGGCCTATATCTCTTTGGTATTTAAAAGGTTTTTTTTTATTGAGGTGTCATCACAGTAAGATGCACAAATCCTAAGTCTATATCTTTATGACTACCCCCACAACCCCTGTACCTGTGTAACCACCCAGATCAGGTTATAGAACATTGCTGTTACCCGAGGAGAAGGTTTCCTTTCAGTCATCATCATACCTCTTCCCCAAGATGAAATCACTGTTCTGAATTTTTGTGTGGTGCTCCCTTGTTTAAATATAAACAATCTATTCTCGTAGATGGATATTTGAGGTTTTTTTTATGTTGTAAAGCTTGGCCGTTAAGAATAAAACAGCATTCTTGAATGTGTCCTTTGATGGACATAAGCATTTGTTTCTCTTGGATGTATGCATGGACGTAGAATTGCTAGTTCATACAGCAGGTGAGGTGTATGTTTAGTTTAGTCGATAATGCCAAAATGGTTTTATCAGTTCTTTCTAGCAATGTATGAGAGTTCCAGTGGCCCTGCATTCTTGCCAGTATTTGGTATTGGTGGTCTTCTGAATGCTCTCCATTCAGGAGGGTGTTTGTTATATTTCTTTGTGGTTTCATTTGCATTTCCTCGAAGAGACATCATGTTGGGCCCATTTTCTTACGTTTGTTGGCCATTTGTGTGTCCTTCATGAAGCGCCTATTCATGTCTTTTATCCATTTTATTAATTGGATTTTTTCTCTTATTTGTTGGCATTCTTTTTTTTTTTTTCTTAAGATTTTATTTATTTATTTGACAGAGAGACAGCTAGCGAGAGATGGAACACAAGCAGGGGGAGTGGGAGAGGAAGAAGCAGGCTCATAGCAGAGGAGCCTGATGTGGGGCTCCATCCCAGAACACCGGGATCACGCCCTGAGCCGAAGGCAGATGCTTAATGACTGCGCTACTCAGGCGCCCCTGGCATTCTTTACATATTCTGGTTAAGAGTCTTGAGATATAAACTACAACATCTTCTCTTTCTCTGTAGTTTGTCTTTTTACGCTTTTAATGGTACCTTTTTAAGGATGAAAATTATTCATTTCGGTGAAGTCTTGTTTCTTCACATTTTTTTCATTATGATTAATGCTTTCTTTTAAATTTTATTTTTTAAAAGATTTTGTTTATTTGTCTGAGAGAGAGCATGGGCGGGGGGGCAGAAGGAGGAGGGGAAGCAGAGTCCTCACTGAGCAGGGATCCTGACATGGGGCTAGATTCCAGGACCCTGAGATCATGACCTGAGCTGAAGACAGACACTTAAACCAACTGAGCCACACAGGCGCCCCCATAATTAGTGCTTTTTGTATTCTTTAAAAAAAACTCATCACCCACTGGGTGTTATATACAACTAATGAATCATTGAACACTACATCAGAAACTAATGATGTACTGTATAATGCCTAACTTAACATAATAAAATAATAAAAAACTCATCACCTTTCCATCTCTTGAGTATCTTGAGGCAGAAAAAATGTGGAGAACCACTGCTGTAGAGTCAGCCATAGTCACACTGTTCATCGTCATATTCTTGGTTTGGATTGGCTGTTTGAATGGTGTTCTGGTGGTGATTTCATAAATATGAAACACTGTAGGCTTTACAGAGCCCTTTATTGTTTGATCTTATTTGGTACTATGCGGGAACTCCCTGTGGTGCTTAGAGGAGAGCTAGGTCCTTTCTGATGGCGGAGGACTTGGGTGTTCAGTATCTGCTCTCTGTGGGCCAGGGCACCTTCGCATTTGCTGTAGTCTTGTGCGCAAGGGTGAAGTAATAGACTGCTGGGTTGAGATCCTGACTCTGAGACTGTGGACAAGGTACTTCGCCTATTTGAGCTTTGGTTTTTTCCCTCTGCCCAATGGGATAATGAGAGTATACCTACCTCATGATGTCGTTGTCAAGATTAAATGAATTAATTTACATATAGTGCTTAGCATAGCATCTGACATACTCTCCTAGGTTATTATTATTATAGCTTTTATTCCATTATGGTGTTTGATAGTAACACGATTCTTTGTAGAACTAGAAAGAGCTTGTTTACTTCCAGTTCTCTTTCATTGTTTTATATTTTCCCTTGCTTGTTGCACACCCTCTTCTGGAGTTCTTTTTCTTTCCCCATCTCCATTTTTATTATGAAAAGCCAGATGCATTTAAAACATGAACTAAGCTGATGCTGCTAGAAAAGTATGGGACTGACATGGGAAGTACAGGGTCATAGAGAGTTTTGCTCATTTTATTTTGTTTTGACGAATGGTGGCTAGCTAATAGGGACATAGGGAGGGGGAATGTGGAAAGAAACTTACTGCTTGATTCCAAAATAAAGTTGACCCTTTCACCTTGGTTCTTGGAAATTCACACATAAGAGATTTATGTAATTATGGTTTAAACTGTAATGAAGGAAAAGAAACTTGGAGCCGAAGGAGTGTTTTCTAGATGCCTAGAAAGGATAGTACTGTGATCCAGACGTACGTACATGAGACTGAGAGAATATTACTTGAACTCGGGGTGGGTGATGGGATTAGAAATAACTGTATTAAATCCACTTTATTCAGTTCCATACTACCCCCTCCCACAAAGAAGGGGAACAAAACCACATGTAGAAAGGAACTTACATTTTGATATTTCTTCTTGAAATGAAAACAAATCCTGTTGACTTTCCTGGTTACTAGGGCCAAGTGGCCTCTAAGTTTGTCTGAACTTCCTCCTTGTGGTTCTGGGTAGTGGAAATCTCACACTGTGTGCCATGAAATTGATGTGACATCTTCAGGGTCACTGAAATCTTGGTGTGCTAGGCAAATATTGTGGTCTCACTGTTTGCTGGTGAGCACCTAGCAGGAAATGGACTGGAGACTTGTTGGCTGTTTGACCCTAGTATATACCAGAGGATGTCTTTGCTCTTCAGTGTGGGGGCATAGGAAGGAAAGGATGGGGGCTTGTGGGCAGCCCAGGGCAGTGAGTCTCAGACCTAACTGTGCATTGGGATCACCTGGGGAGTTGGTTAGGCCCAACCCAGAAATTCAGATTCAGTAAGGTGGTTTCAGTCTAAGCATCTCCATTTTAAGGGAATGCCTGATTCTGAAGCTGGTGGTCTGGGCGCAACACTTGAGCAACACTCAAAGGTTCGGGTCCAAGGACCTGAGAGTTCTAAAGTGGACTGCAGCTTCGTAGACTTTTTTTCTCTAAGCCATTAAGGTGCTGTGCTTGAGGTAGAAGAGCAGAATCACTTTGCAGTGCCTGCAAGCCAAGGATCAGCTCTGTGGAGCCATGACTGCCAGTAGTCTGCAGACAGTGGGTCTGGTGCACTGAATGGGCTCATGGAGGGAAATGGGCATTTGGGTCTGAGAATGAGAATTTCTGGGAAGAGGGTGGAGGGTCCTGGCAGGGGCTGTGGAGAAAAGGCTTACTGTATTTTCTGAGCCCTCTCTGTGTTTGGGTGCCACTGCTCAGGATGGCCTTCACAGGAAGGACCGCCTCTGAGGAATTAATGTTCTCATGTTCAACACCTTCATTCATCCACCCACATACCCAGCTACCATCACTATTGTCCACCTCCACCTGCATACACGCAACATTTGCACACGTACTCACACCACACCCTAGTGCCCCTCGAGTCCCCAACCCT
This sequence comes from Ailuropoda melanoleuca, assembly GCF_002007445.2. NCBI lineage: Eukaryota > Metazoa > Chordata > Mammalia > Carnivora > Ursidae > Ailuropoda > Ailuropoda melanoleuca. The sequence continues at coordinate 30,551,034 of NC_048220.1, forward strand.
CTAGTACTTAGATGCTTACATCTTTGGAAGTGTTTCTCCTTAGGGGATGTTGAGGAATAATCAATGAAAAGAAGCAGATGTAATATTTAAAATATGTTCAACATAATTAGATCTGGCATAGTCAATGGAAATGTGGAAATAAGTAAGGACCACTGATTATATAGGTCAGAATGAATAGACTTGTGCTGATCAGGATATGGCCTGGCTCATATGTGTTTCATTACCATACTGTTCTGGGATCATTACAGTACCGCAGACTCACATGGTAATAGGACTTAATTCTTGCTCAGTGGACCTCTTATGTCCTTTTAGGCTTTCTCAAACTTTAAAGATGAGGATTTAAATCAGTAGTTCTTAACTTTTTGAGGGTTGCAGTCTTTTTTGACAATGGGTAAGATTGAGCTGTTAATACAGAAAAATATATGTACATTTGAAGATGAAAGGGTGGTTTATAGACTCTCTTGGACCCATCTGTGGATCCTAAGAACTCCTGATTTAATAAGCACAGAGGGCTTTTAGCCCCTCTCCCAAGGACACTTTCATGGCTCAAGTCTGCTTGTGGAGTGCCGTCTGTAAGGGGAACTCAACCAACACCATTTGATATTGTGTGCAAGCTTTCTGGAGGGTTTGTGTTCAGTTTGAAAGGGCAAGCAGATTTCAATGAGAGGGTGCAAAGAGGTAATGCACATAAAGAACTTAATACCTGACATGGCAAGTATTCCCTTAAAAAAATGATACACATTTAATATAATTATAAAGCCAATTACTGTCATTAAACATCTCCATGTCAAAAGGAGTTTAGAAGCCTTAGATTAGAGGTTAGAAGAACAGGGTCCCCCCAGCTTGGTTATTTCCCCTCTTTTTAATCTAAAGTCCAGTAATTCTGTTCACTTACATACATAATGAACTGCAAGCCTACTGTGAGTAAAGCTCTCTGTTAGGCATTTTGGAAAATAGGAATGAGTAAGACCACAAGGAACAAACAGGGTCTAAGGGAATTACTTTAATCATTTGTGTCCCTTAACTATAAGTAGGGTCCTGTCTGCTTTGTTTTTTCCTAGCTATCTGAGGGAGATGGGTTTATTGAGGGTCATTCATGAGATGACTTTGCTTTCCGAGACTGGAAGGCAGCTCTGAAAAGCTGTGTGTGTGCCTGTCTTCATGTTGTTAATCCCAGCAACCCCCCACTCTGTTGTTTGGGTGTTTCTTGAAGTTTCACCTTCGTCACGATCTCTCTACCTGTGGCACTGGGTTCATGTCTGTGTCCTCCTTTCTCCACAGGCCAGGGGTTATCACCATGCAGGCATTGTCGGAAGAGGACCGGAGGCTCTGGATGGAAGCCATGGATGGCCGGGAACCTGTAAGTAACAATTCAGGGAAGTAGAACAGAAATAAAGACCCAGAGTTGTTTGTTCCTTCCCAAGTGCAGTGATTTTTTGCTCTTGATCTAAAGCCTTGGTTTCTCAAGACCAGCGTACCAGAGGGCATCTTTTGTTCTTGAACTAACTTTTGTCGATGGTGATACTGCTCCTGTGTGGTTGCAGTCCCTGAGCTTTGGCTTCTTAGTCCTTCCAGCCAGGCTATGTGATACTGCCCTTGGCCAAGGCAGTTGTAGTGTCCTTAGGTCTCTTAGAGGAGGCAGAGTCTGGCTTACTGAATACTGATGTCTCCATGGAGTAGGATGCAAAGCGTTATCTCAAACCTATTTGAGTGGGATAAATGATTATAAAAGTGTATACAGATTATGTAGTATCTTTGTTCATCACCTTCTGGTTCAGCATCCCCTTGCTATGGTAGCCCACATCCCATTATTCACAGTGGGATTATAAGTGTAGATAGAAGGATTTAAGCCTTGATAGTGTGATCTGTGGTCCCATTTTTGAGATGCTGGCCTTTGCTGGTTGATGTAGTCTGGTGGTTTTCCTGCGTCTTGTGACATGTAAAATTCACATCAGGGCCCAGGGGGAGTCCCTAAAGTCAAAAATAGTGGCCTTATCTTGGTGCCAAAGATCTCAACTGCAGTGTTCAGCAGATATCAGGGTTATAGAAATCCTACATCTGAAGAGTACAAAATATAAAAAAGAATCCACAGCGTCAGAAGGCCTGTAGTTATCACTTGCAAAGGAACTATCCAGGGGAGCGATGTGTGCAAGGCCATCAGGCCATAGCCTTCATTGAGTATAGAACTCTTCGCATCAAGATGGATATCCAGTATAGATGATTCCAGTTCATTTGTATGTTTCTTTCTCAGCCTAACCTGGTTAGGTGATCTCTATTGATGAATGTGTCTTCCTACTTAGCTATTTTGTCTATAAATGTGAAACTGAGCAGAACAGCTGAGCAGAAACAAATAACTAGTGTTTGGATAGCATTTAATAACATAGAGCAAGATTTAAAGAACCATTTAAAGAGTTTGGTACAGCTAAATTTGAATTGAATATTATTTTATCTTAATTCTTCTGTACTACATATAAGATACCCCTTGTTTTCTCTATACGTTGTTACTGATAAAAACTCAAAGCAGGTAGACTTTTTTCTTTTCTCTTCTTTCTTTCTTTTCTTTTCTTTTTTTTAAAACCAGGAAGTTTATTTGTGACTGATTATTGAAATCCTTAAGGTGAACTAGATGCTGTCACAGCTCCCCTGTTGGGTTGAGGTGTTGTTCCTTCTCAGATTTCAGGCCTGAATTTGTGGTAGATAACTTTTAGGTGTCTATTTGATCAGTCCCAGTGGTATTTTATCTTTGAGCCTTGGCACTCCAGTTATGCTTTCTCTTCTGCTTGGCAGGATAGCCACATTTGCCACAAGTCAACTTCTGAAGGTGGTAGGCCTTAGAGCCACAGCGGGGACATAATCTGTGCATCTTAACATGACACTTTTCAAATGATGACGTCCCCTTCATCATCTGGTTTCTGCAGCCGAAACCAAAGAGGCTGGAAGAGAAGGTACTTCTGCTATGTATATATAGCAGATAGACATTTCTACCATTAGGGTTTTGTGGGCACAATAGCTACTTGTTGTCAGAGGCCTTCGAAAGCCACCTCCTAGTTGTCCTTTATCTTTGCTACCATCACCTACCCTTAACTGAGCACTTTTGCGTGTATAAGTCACGGATTTGGCGTAGTACATGTCTTAACCCATTTATTCTTCTTAGTACCTTATTAAACAAGTATAATCTTAGGACATCACAAAATACTACCATTTTATAATTGAGGAAAGTGAGACTTAGGTTCAGTAACTTGGCTCAGTAGCATGACAGTAAGTGGCTATAGTGGTAGGGTACTGTTTAGGTTGCCATAACAAAGAGACTCCAAAATGTAGTAGCTTAAATAACATAGAAGTTGATTTCTCTCTCCAAGCCTGGAATTGAGCAGTCCATGCTTTGCAGGGTCATTCTGCCATACTCAACCCATGGCTTTCCAGGTTGCTTTACTAGTCATTGCTGTTTTTCAGCCAGATAATGGACATGAAACTATCCAGGAGCCAGAGGATACACACATCACTTCCAATGGCCCTAACATACTTATATTGGCCACATCTATCTACAGAGGAGGATGGGAAATCTAGGTTGAACATAGGCAGCCATGGGCTCAGCCAGTCCCCTGGGTATTTTATCACTTCCAGAAAGAAGATAAAGAAGACTGTAGGGTGGTTGACAGTTTCTATCACAGTGGCAGAGGTAGAATTTGAACCCATGCGTAGCCCTAGATGTGTTTGGTTTTTATGATTAATAGAGATGAAGTGTGACATTGCCTTCAAGAATTCTCACTCATTTCATTTTTATATACTTTATCTGAGTTTCTTGTATGATTCTTCAATTCTAGGGGAGAAAGTACCCAGGAAGAAAAAAATCTTGTCAGGGCATACTAACTATTCTTCGTATGGATAAAAACTCCACTGTTTTGAGGTCTCCACACCCCCCCTAAGCTGCGGTTCTACAACTGCTTCACCAACTCCATTTTAAACCTTCCCTTCCTCCCTCTCCCTACCATTTGATATTTGTTCTCTGTCTGTATGTAATTGGTCTTACTAACACTGGAGTTTTCCCGTAGATTAACATCTGGCTTCTGCAAATGGAAAGCATGCTGTTGAAAGAAACATCTCCTTGCTCCAGAATGTACACATTGAGACAAGTTAAAACACAAAATAATTCTGTTTCTAAACATAATATAAAATTATTTCTTCCCAGGAACATATAGCTTGCATTGAGAACCACATCTCTGTGTACTTTTCAGTTTCCTGGAGAGAAACAGACAAATGATAACTGCGTAAGTGGCAGGAATATTAGGCTTAATTTTGTCTCCTATTGCTGAGAGCCTCTAGGGAACATTCTTGGAGATACATACCCAGTAGACAATTAGCAGCTCCAGTTTTAATCACAGTTTCCCTAATTAGTTAAATCCATCCCCTTAGAAGTTTTGGCTTTGGTAAGGGAAGCAGAAACCTAGCTGGTCTTGGAGTGTTAGCCCTATATCAGGGAGATTATAATGGCAGCACCTCACTTTTGTTTTTGTACTTAGAGCTCAGTGGTTCTATGAATGATTATTCAGTGTTGGATTNATTCGGTGTTGGATTTTTCTTTCTTTCTTTCTTTCTTTCTTTCTTTCTTTCTTTCTTTCTTTCTTCTTTCATTCATTCTTTCTTTCGAGGGGGTGACTTTAGTTTACATCCCCTTTGTGCTTTTATTGTTTAATAACACTTTAGGATGATTGGAAAAGCAGTCTAAATGAGCCCTGAATTGGTTGATTTTATACTGTTTTAGCTAATTGTTATATAAATTACAGTTTTTAGTGCTCAGTGACTTTCTAGTTGAAAAATTTTGAATGTCTATATGGTATTCATGGATATATAATGGGAGAAGAAATTAGAGTTGTGGTTCTGCAATGAACATTACAGTTTTTATCTATGTTGTGAATTTGAATTCAAATGAAGGATGCCTTATTTACACTCGGCCTGAGAAAAAGCTGGATTTATTGGCTTATGGAACTTAAAAAAAGTTGAGGTATAATAGTTACAGTCCATCTGAATCCAGAAACTTCCATAATATTTGGAGTTGGTTTCTTCTTTTGTGTTGATGTCATTTCTATTAGGTTCTTTCCAGATAGTGGTGATGGGCTTCCAGACTGTTCCAGGCTTACATTATATTATCAAGAACAGGAGTCAGGAAACTTATTCTGTTAACAGGCCAGATAGTAATTATTTTAGGCTTTGGGAGCCCTGTGGTCACTATTATAGCTACTTGACGTTGCTGTTGTAGCTCAAAAGCAGCCATAGACAATGTGTAAATGAATGGGTATGGCTACATTTCAATAAAACTATTTAAAAACAGGTAGAAGCCAGATCTCAGTCATGGGTCATACTTTGTTGATCCCTAATCTATAAGTCTAGTGGAAAGAGAGCATTATGTAATAATTCTAAAGAAGCCTCCTATTTGAATTTTCTTGGACTAAATACTTGGACCTGAGTGTGGGGTAGGTGAATTGACCAGACCTGACTCACCTGCCCACTGTGGTAGAACTGTGGTGGTGGGGAAATGTTGGCTTCCCCTAACGGAAAAATCAAAGCATTGTTATATGAGGAAGGGGGGAGACATGAGGTAGGCAAAAGTGACACAGCTTCTCCCCACTCTGATATCTATATTCCATGAAAATTTCTATTCGAAGAGCTTATTCTTTGATATTGGCCAAGAGTGAAAAGCACAAGTTTACCACTAACATCATACTTAATTGTGAAAGACTAAATGCTTTCTCCCTAAGAATGGGAACAAGACAAAGATGTTCACTTCTAATGGTTTTATTCAACATAGTACTGGGAGTTGTAGACAGAGCAACAGGGCAAGAAAATAAAATAAAAGGCATACAGAGTGATTTTGTAACTATTTTTTTAAAAACTCAACAAGCTAGTTAGTAAGATAAAGTTTTGAAATGATTCTGCTGGATTTTCCTGACTTTCTGTTAAATCTGGGTTGATAAGCTATAGACTCATCATTGTAGCCACATTAGCTTTTATTTTAATCTTCTGTTACCTGGTCCTTACTTGCCTTTCACCTGGACTGTGGGCAACCTGGGCCAAATGCCCACAGCTGGAGCATCAACTTTGCTTGTCCATTACCATCACAGCATCTGCCACAGACACACACACAGCCTGAAGTATTTATTATTCTCTCTACACTATGGGAAAGATGACCCAGAGACTCAGTGGGACTAATAGGATAACCTGGAGCCTCAGAGCCTGGATCAGCCTCTTTAAACTATGTTCCAATATATTTCCCTTAGCTGTGATTAGTGGTGTCTGTCTGGAACTGCTTCTGTTACCTCCTTATTTTAGAAGTATTAGTGCTCCTTCATATTCCAAGGATTCTTTAGTGAAATTAGATATTTCTCTAATAAACCACTCCTTGAATCTCTTTTGACAGCCAGGGGGTTAGAAGGTTGGCAGATGCCAGAATTACGTAGAATTAGATTAGGAATATAAGAAACAGGTGGTATAGCATGAAAGATTATGTGTAAACCCATGTATTAGTTGAAACTGTGAAATCGACATCTTTGTAGGTCAGAAATGGCCAGATACTGGCTTTTTCATAAAGCTGAACCTCCTAGTTGTGGAGCAGTGTCATACCCTTATTTATGTAAGAGGGAGCAGTGCCTGAAAAGGTCAGTCAGTGGTTGATCTTGGGTAGATAATCCAGGTCTCCTAGCTTCCAGCTCTGTGCTATTTTTACTACAACACACATACTGCTGAATTGTTAGGAAGCTGTAGTTGAATTGTATCTACCCTCCCTTTTAGGTGGAGCTACTTTGTTGTGGCTCCTGCAGTGGTTGAAGGGAAAAGAGGAAGACACTGAAGAGAATCCTCTGGTGAGAGGAGAAGACAGTGTGGTTTCCTTCTGCTCACCTCCATTCTAAGGAAATTTTCCATTTTAGTCCTGTGGACTTGGAGACTGAACAAAGTGTGCTCCTCTCTCACCTTTTTCTGCTGTGTCTAAACTCTAACCCCCAAGTATTTCAAGAGCTCATAGAATAAATGAGTAGTTGCATTGCATTTTATGCTCTGCACCTGATACCCAAAAGAGCTGTTTAGAGTATTTAAAGGAAAAAGTAAGATTGATTACTGTTAAGATTAGTCAGAGGCAGAATGTTATGGTGATTAAGAATGTAGTGTAGGAGGGCACCTGGGTAGCTCAGTTGGTTAAGCACCTGCCTTCGGCTCGGGTCATGATCCCAGGGTCCTGGGATCGAGTCCCGCATTGGGCTCCTTGCTTAGCAGGGAGCCTGCTTCTCCCTCTGCCTGCTGTCTCCCCTACTTGTATTCTTGCTTGCTCTTTCTCTCTCTCTCTCGCTGGCAAGTAAATGAATAAAATCTTTAAAAAAAAAGGAATGTAGTGTAGGCTCTGGGCACTTGGGTGGCTCAGTTGGTTGAGTGTCCGGCTCTTGATCTTGGCTCAGGTCTTGATCTCATGGTCATGAGTTACAGTCTCACGTTGGGCTCTGAGCTCTGTGTGGACCCTACTTAAAAAAAAATGTAGGCTTGGGGCGCCTGGGTGGCACAGCGGTTAAGCGTCTGCCTTCGGCTCAGGGCGTGATCCCAGCGTTCTGGGATCGAGCCCCACATCAGGCTCTTCTGCTATGAGCCTGCTTCTTCCCTCTCCCACTCCCCCTGCTTGTGTTCCCTCTCTTGCTGGCTGTCTCTATCTCTGTCAAATAAATAAAAAATCTTTAAAAAAAAAATGTAGGCTCAGCCAGCCCAAGTTTAAATCCCCACTCACCACTAATAGGTCTCACACCTTGTACAGTGACTTAGTCCCTGCAAACATGTTTCTTTGATAGCAAAATGGGGATAATAATATCTTCCTATAAAATTGTTTTGTAAGGATCAACATATACGTAAAGTGATTGGCTCAAGTCCTGAATGTGGCCAAGTACTCATTAAAAATTAGTTCTTATTGTTGTCTTTCTGGAGATGGGGGCAGATAGTAGGATAACTGGATTCTCTTTCTAGCTTCCATTTCTAAACTATTTGGCTCATTTGAGCACAGTTTATTTAAATCACCTTGCCTGGGTTCACCAGAGGGCAGGCAGGGACTGCTTTCACTAGTATGGAAAAAAGGATTTCACTGAGTGGTCAGGCTGAACTTGAAGTCTACAAGTGGAGGATTATGAAGTAATCTGTAGCCTCCTTTGCTATAATGCATCCCAGGCCTGGCAGTTCATCAGCCCAGCTGTATGCTAAGCTCACCTCACCATTTCACTGGAAATGCTTAGATTTTCCTTTCCATGGTAAAATAAGTGATCAAAGGAGTCTGAATGGTTAAGAAGGTGTGGGGTGAAATCGCTAAGCTCTCGTGTGATGATGCAGTTCTCACTCCTTTACGACTGGTGTGATGGTTTGGCAGGATAGTTCTACCCATTTTGTGAGAGCTTTCTTTGTAATATCACATAGTGTGAGGTGAAGAGTCTGAGGGTGAGGTCTCCGGTTTGCTTTCTTTTATTCCCACTTGTCCCCAAGCTGCTGGAAAATTGGATTAGATCTCTGTATTATTTTGCTTGTGTTTCTTTTTCTCTTACTGGAGCAAGAAGCTGGCTGCAAGCTTCCTCTTTGAGTCCTGTGAATGTTTTTATATAGGTAGGATTCATAATAGTACTTACTATTATCACACCAATGTGTGCAAGTCTTAAAAGGAATTGAATGCTATTCACTTGGAATTTGTTCCCTTTGGTTAGATGTTCTTCCGAAGAGCAATTTCTCATAAAAGTCAGACTGTTTAATTGAGCAATGTGAGATACAAAGTGGGAGGAAAGAGAAAGTCAGGTGAAATTCGATTTTGTGCTGGTGAGTTGATGAATCCTTCCCAAGAAATGGAATGATAGGCAGAACATTTTTGTTTGAATGTTAGGACATCATAACATGTTGGTGGCACTTATTCCGGTCGTAGGCATTCTTCTTTTAGCATTTAGCAGACATTTATAGATTGTCCACCGATTACTTGGATGGACAATGAGGATCCAAGATGAGGACAGGCCACCTTCACAGAATTGGTTTGTTGCTGTTTGGCCATTGCCTCACACGTGGCTGGCACAAAGTAAGCACTCAGCAAATATTTGTTGAACAACTAGAGTCAAAACTAAAGGGTTGAGGATAACTAAGTGTTAATTATTTTATTTATTTCATTTCATTTTGTTTATTTTTGGGAGGAAATTGGGTTGATTTCATTACGTGAGACCATGTGTGTAGAGTAATCAAATTCCTTGATTTTGTAGTCCATTTAGATACATACCTATCTACTTGTACCAGAATTTAGGTGAGTGATTGTTAATGTTTTTTATGCAATGATTCATTTGACAATCAAGTAAAGCTTTTACACCGTTTCTCAGAATAATGCATAAAATAAATTTCCTTTAAAAAGGAAAAAATTACATAGAAATAGTTACCAAAATATTAAAACCACTTGGAATATAAATATATGCTTCTTTATTACCATATTACATAATAAAAGGAAGGGCAGGTGTGATAAATCCTATAAATGATAATTCAGATTATCTGCAACAGTGGTAATGTTACATGGAAACACCTGTGATTTTTATTGGTGGCAAAGTCAGAACCACTGTGGTTTGTTGCCCATGTTCATATTGAAGGAAATGCTAAAGTTCAGTTAAAGGTTAGTGCAAAAGAGGTTTATTTTTTTCCCCCACCATCCAAGTTCAAGGACCCCTGGATTCTGTCTGCAGACTCCATTTCTTTGCAAGGTTGTTTGGAGACACTTGATTCCTAACTTCCAAGCCTTTGTGTCATGTTGTAATAGTAAATTGATTGGTTTGGTTATTTGATTCATATCTGTCCCTCTGCTGGATTATCATCTTCCAACAGGGCAGGAGCATTGTCAGTGCTTGTTTGTTTGTTTGTTTGTTTGTTTTTATATCTTTTGTGCATAGTGTCTGGCTCAGAGAAGGTGTTTGGTACGTGCCTGTCAAATAATCAGATGAATGAACCCACAGAAAATTGAAGTATGGTTGGTTTTGTGTGACTTGTTCTTTTTTTTTTTTTTTTTTTAACATTTTTACTTATTTGACAGAGTCAGCGAGCGAGGGGACACAAGCAAGGGGAGTGTGAGAGGGAGAAGCAGGCTTCCCACTGAGCTGGGAGCCCGATGTGGGGCTCCATCCCAGGACCTTGGGATCATGACCTGAGCCGAAGGCAGACGCTTAACGGCTGAGCCACCCAGGCGCCCCTGTGTGACTTGTTCTTAACTGAGGCTGGTTCTTGGCAATTCCCCATCTACGTTTTATGGATCTCCGCACAACTGCTGTTTAACATTCTTACTTCTTTGTTCACTTTTTTGATCTAATCGTAAACATAAAATTCCTTCTGATTGCCTTTAGCATTTTCTGCAAGCCTCAGGTCTCAGCCCATTGACCTCACCTACACACTACCACCTTTCTAGTCTTGAGGGGTTTGTCATGGGCATTAGTTACACCTGTATCCTCATACTTAGTCGTATGATGATGCATACTTGGACCTTCCATCCCTCGCCATAATGGAAGGCAGAAGTCCCTCTCTCCAGTTAAACGTGTAGTGTGTATCCCTCCAGAACTTTCTGTGTATTTATTCCTGTATGTGTACATCTAGGAATAAATTCTTCTGTTTTGTAGAATTTTCGACATAGTATAGCTTCCCAGTAGATTATTAAACCTTCTGTCTTTGACATGTAGGCTGTTCTCAGCTTTTTATCACATCATTGTAATGTGCAGAATGGTAGAATGGAAATCCTTGTACATATTTCACTGTTTACCTATTTCAGCATTTGTCCAGGATATATACCAAGTGGAATTGCATGTTGAATGGTAGGCACATTTAATATTTTAATAAATATTAACAAATTACTCTCTCTACAAAGAAGTACTTGATTATACTGCCTCCAGTCATTTACGAAGGTGCCCATTTTCTCCATACCTTTGCCAATACTGTATATTTTAAGTGTGTATGTTTATGGGTCAATTTGATGGTGGAAAAGTGTATGTTACTTTGATTTGCATTTCTTAAATTACTAATGAGATTGTTGAAAATCTTTTTTCATGTTTCTTAGCCATTCATGTTTCACCTTTTTTAATGCAGCAATATATAGAAGGTAAATTGGACAGTATATGGCGTGTGATTCATACTATATATAGTATTATCATTATTCCTTTCTCAAATTTCTGGCCTTGGGATTACACCCATCATTTTTCTCAGTTCTGCTTTCTAAAGCCCAATGTAGAAACCTGACTTTTTCTGTGTTCTTTATGACTCTTTCACTTCATCCTTGATGGCACCTCTTATTTTCTAGCAACCCACATCTGCTGCTGAGTTTTGGAGCGGTGAATGACAAAGGGCATTTCTTATGCCTCACCTGAGCTGCTCTTCTCCCAGTTCACTGGGCACATGAACTGAGTGGGAACCTGAAGATTCTCTGTACCTGTGTACTGTAACAGCAGTAACCAACCTGTTGGACTTAGCCAGCTCTTACCAAGATCCTTCTAACTCCTGAGTACAAAACGTCCCATCCCTTCTCAAGGAACCACAGGAGCTGCAGTTTCTAACAGCTGCAAGGGCTCTCCGTTTGACGCCCTGACCCAGATGTGCCCCTCCCTGTAGCTGACAGGTGTTGCTCCTTTCAGCCCTCCCACCTGTGTGGCTCCATCTCTGAGAAGACAGACGGGATGCCTGCCACTCTCTATACCTCTTCTAGGGGTTAGTCACTATTCTGCCTCCTCCCAGTTTTGCTAATTACACATGATTTTGTATTTTTGGGAAATATATATTTATATTTTTGTGGCCTAGGTTAACTACTGCCCCCCAAGAGGCTGGCATAAGTAAGTCTGTAACTTTGAAGGTTTCTGTCGCCACTTAGTTGGTCATTTGAGTCAGAATTAAGGCCAGAGTAAGAGTTACCTGTTTTGTTTCTTCCCTCTAGAAGGTGACATTTTTGGAAGTCAAGAATTTGTCAGAGGCGTGCGTGTGTGTGTGTGTGTGTGTGTATTAGCTCATTTTTATTTTTTAACTTTTCATTTTAAAATCACTTCAGACTTATAAAAATGTTGCAAAAAGAGAAAAAGAGTATGAAGAATTCCACAGTACGCTCTATCCAGATACCCAAAATATCAACATCTTACATAGCCACAGTATAATGAGCAAACCAGGAGATTAACTTTGATATAATGTTTTATCTGTTTTACAGATCTCAAATCTCACCAGTTGTCCAGTAATTATATATATAAATAAAATCTTTTTTTTGGGGGGGGTCTTGAATTTCATCCAGGATCACATATTGCATTTCGTTGTCACATCTCCTCAGTTTCATTTAACTTGTATCGTTTTAGTGGCTTGGCTTTTTAAAGACACATTACCATCAGTAGATGTCAAGATAGTTGAAATCCTCCATCGGGACAGCATCCTATCTCTGTTCCCATCTTGGGGTGGATATGGGGACTGTTATCAATATCCTCTCTCCATCTAGGTAATAATTCATCTTTCCACAATCAAACCACTTAATGTTTCTGCTTCCAAAGGCTGTCTGATATGCCTTCAACCTTGTGTTTATAGGTTTTCTTATAATACATCTATTTCTTTTGAACATTTTGTCTTCTGTCCTAACTACTCACATTATATACTCTTCCTAGTGCAATTTGTTGTGTTTATTATCTGTGTTGCAGTTGTTGGTTTGAAGGCATTTGAGGCTGTAATATCTTAATAGACATTCCGTAGCGTGACATCCTGCCCTAGCAGCAGCACCGATTACTGTTGGCCCTCTGTCAGGTGTTATGGCAGTGATTCATGGGAGTGGACATTATGGTTGGATTAGCTTTCGTTTTTTTTCCCTCTGTGGGAAAGGCAGTCAATAAGAGAAATATCTCTTTAGAGTGACTTTGTTCAATTTGAAGAATGATTGAACTGGCCCCTAGGTCCATTTTTGCAGCTTTCTCTTATATCATAAAAGCCTGAAAGTGTCGTCATATTTGTTAGTGATCAAATCAAGGATGGTATTTTAAAATATATTGACAGATCTGGAGGCATTTTGAATTTTAGGAAGCCTATGAATTAGGTTGTTTGCTTTGTGGTGAGGTGAGGAACAAGATAAGCATTTTTTTAAAAAAATATTCTTGGGTTTGCTGAATCGGGCTCTGCTGTGGTCATTTCAAGAGGACTGATGATGCCAGTGTGACTGTGTTCTTTTTAGGTGTGTTTCAAAAAATTCTCCCCCATGACGCTGCAAGAAAACACCAGAGTGAGTATAACACATCCTAAAAGCAAAGCCATTTTCTAGTATGGTTTTAAAAATCTTCCCTTCTGGTCATCTGAAAAATAGTGCAGATGTGTGGTCTAGTGGTTACAGCCAAAGGCTAAGCAGAAGGAGCATGGCCCTGGCCAGCCTGCAGCCAGCTGCCTGCCATTGCTCTCTCGTACTGTGTGGTCTTGACCCAGTGCCCAGAAAAGCAAGGTCCCTCTACCCTCTGGCCCATCCCCCACCATCTTCAATTCTTCTCTCTCTCTCTCTTTTTTTTTTTAAAGCAAAAAAGAGTACAGGGTGAGGGGAACCAGAAGATGAATTAAGATTCCTCAGGTTAGAAATATATGCCCTCTTATAATTAATCATTGCTAATTAGTTTTGTTGATTTAAAAAGAGATTTATTTCAGCCAGACTAAGGAAATCATCAGTATTCTTGGGGTAAATGGATATGGATTTTTTTTGTTTTTATTTTTAGGGGAAGGGGTTCCTAGTTTTGAAATAAATCGGAACATCTTTTACTTTCTCTTCTCTGTTGCAGTTCCTTGACAGAAAGGAGTGCTATCTTTCTCTCAATAGAGTTGGATGGATAATAATACCTTACTTTGGCATTCCCCTAGTTCATACCTCTGTGTTTGGTCATTCCAGGGTGATTCAACTTACTGAGGGCAGGGCTTAATAATAGCCTTTCTGCCTTGATGCTTAGCAGAGTGCTGTGAAACCTAATGAGCACTCGTTACTCATTGAATTAACTTGGAGGCAATGGGTTAAGGGGAGTCCTGCTAGGTAATATACAGTCAGATCTGTCTTTTGAATGTCTTGGGTTCTGGTCATTTTTGGGCTACTCTAAATAGAAATCTGTGAAGACAAGGATCTTGACTTTGCTGTTCTTCACATTACATCCCTAGCACCTAGAACAGCCTCAGGCCAAAAATCACTGCGCGTAAGGATTGAGAATCCATGTTCGGTAATTATCTTTTAAATGAATAAATGGAAAAAAGAGTACCCAGGGGTGTGTGTCTTTTTTTACCAACATGCTTTTGACTTAACACATTTACATCCATGCTGTTCAGGATTCCTCTCTGCTTCTTAGTAGTTGTTATATGGCAGAAACCAGTGTGCTGCAACAGAGAGAGTCTCAGATTAGAAGGGTTTTTAGAGACCAAGGGTTTGGAATTGACTGACGTTAATAATCTGTAAACTGTTGTCTCCTGTCTGTAGTACTAACAATAAGGTTAAGATGTATATGTATATGTGTGTGTGTGTGTGTGTGTGTGTATAGGTGTGTGTATATATATATAAATGTGTACCTATACTTGTGTGTGTATATTATATATACTTACATATACTTTAATTTGTCATCTGCTAGCTTTCCTAATTTATGAAAAATACATAAATACATTCAGAGCTCTTGTTCCTGCGGGTCGGGTCACCATGCTGTAAAAGCAACTGTGGCTACCAGCATCCTGTGGCCATGCTAAAAAAGCCTATAGTTGGTAGGTAAGAGCTGATCTTAGTTGGTCTTCCATTTCCTGAAATAATTCCTTTACTTTAGGCCTTTATTTAGAATTCAGAAACATATACTGTAAGAAAAAGTGTGTGTTTATACATGTACATGCACACATTTGTGCAAGGATGAGGTACAATAAAGGACTTGGCAGTAGGCATTCATTATAATTTCCCAAATCGGTTTCACTCTATGTATAGTGGGCTCCTTTTGTCTTAGTTTACTCCAGTGGTTGTGGTGAAATAACCCTTTCATCAGCTTTGGAGTCAGCCAATGTGAGTTTGAATCTTGATTTGCTGTGGAATCTTGAGCAGTTTACCTCACTTCACTGAGCCTCGGTTTACCCACCTGTGAAATGGAGAGAGTGATAGTCCTTACAAGACTCTACAAGACACCACATTGTTAGGTATCAGGTCTGTAAAGATTAGCTGTCTAATGGACAGAGAGTTAGAGTTACAGATTTTATACATGCCTGTGTATGCATTACATCATTGTCCAGGGAGTTGAAAAATATATTCTGACTCTCCATTAACTGCCTTTTGAGCTAGATACAGTCAGTGGAACTATAATGATTCAGAAAAACCCAAGTATATTTCATTATTTTTTAGGAGCAAGCTTAAAAAAGGATAGAAAACAAGAAAGCAAAAATATTAATACTTAAAACAACTTAGGACTAAAACTTGGAGGAAAATGTGCTTCTGAAATTGTCAGGCCACTTCTGCCAACTCTATGTCAGTATGGTAACAATACTTGGTAACAGTACGTTAAGCAAGCATAGAAATGTCCTACTGGGGTTTATAGTTTAATTCTTAGAGATAGTTGGAAGTGTCTTCACAGATGGGATTGTGGAGGCTACTTAGGGTGTCCTGCTGTCCTGTCTTTGTTGCAACGACTTCTTCTATGAACAGATGTAGAAGCAGAACTGGATCCCTCTCACCAGTTCCAATAAGCCTTCATTTTTTGCCACTATCATCTCTTTAGTGCTAAAATCTAATAATGAGTATTGGGTTTCTGCTGTTCTGTGGTTAGGGCTGGTATTACCCAATCAGAATTTGTTTCTGGAGGTTAAGATCAATTTTACCTGGGGTGTGGACTATTTCTTGGATTGATGTGTCAATCAGTATTCTTACTGGGTTCAGGACTGTTCAGTAGATGGTTCTAAACTCCAACCACCATGTAGTTGATTTAGTCTATGAAGTCATCACGATCAAAGGAGGGTTGGTACCAGCAGAGGAACTAGAGACACAGAGAGCAAGTTTGAGGGGCAAGGAGGGAGAGAGAAGTAGCTAGAACTTGAATAAGTGAACTTGAATCAAGTGATGTGGTTAACAAGGACTTCTCACTTTGGGATCCAAGGGTGGATTTGAGGAGGAGTGTGGTGGTAATGTCTGTGATGTGGCATGCAGGATGTTTGGATATGGACCTGCTAAGGAGAAAAGCCCATAGCATTTCTTTGTTTGTCAGAGGGCACTGTGATATACTGCCACCTGGGCACTTCATGTGGACCTGGTTGTTTCATGAGAATAAATATTTGGCGAAGGGCCCTCTGTTCTTCATATCTAGTGAAGTAATGACATTGTTTCTTCTGAGCTCACTTGGGAGTTAAAGAGGACTTGGAAGACTTCACTGTCAAGTGTCTGCTGTCTGCCTGCATTTTGAGCTTGCTCCAAGATAATACAGAATTTCTTTTCTTTTGCAGATGAGTTATACAGAGGACAAGCTTTGAAGAGTGAGGGAGTGTGTATGTTTGTGAGAGAAAGAAGTGGGGTGAGGCAGTGGGGAGTGACAGGCACAGGGAGAGAGGGCACACTTGTGCATTTGGAGGTTGTTTTCAGTCTTGCCATTGGGTTTCCACGTTGGATTGATACCAATGACACCCCGTTTTGATCAGTGCTTAGCATTCCTTGTTTTGACTCCCACAATCAATAATTAAACTGAGACTAGTGGGGTGATTTCTTTTCCCACAGGTTTTTTGGATAGCTTTAAAAGTTTTGCTTGCAAGAAAAGTAGAATCGGCATTGCTTTTTCTTTTTCCTGGACAGCTCTATTCCTTTCAGTTTTTATCCCCAGTTCAAACAAGAAATTCTTAAGGTAATCCTTTTTTTTCCCTGCATGTTCTTTCTTGTTTGGTTCTGTTTTGTTACCAGAGTGCTGTGTTTCTGGCTTTGATGATCAATCTAAGTCATTGACCAAGGAAGTCAGCTTCATGGTTATAAGAAAGTCTGTGAATATGTGCTTGTTCTCATTGAACTTATCCCTGGCCAAATTATTATAGAGATCTATTTAGATTAGAGAAGAACCACTGAGATGGCTGTAGGAGTTATATGAAGGAGCACCAAGTTGGGATTTGGGCTGGGATCTAATCGAATCAGCTAGCCATGGGCTTTGAGCAAGTTAGCTAACTTTTAGGACTTAATTGCCTCATCTGAAATAATATATGAGCTTGTCAAGGTGGTAGGTGTGTCAGTCGTTAGGATCTTACCAGTTTCAAGGTGATGTGAATCCAGATCTTCTGACTAAACAACCAGTGAAGATCTGAACTAGAGTAGTTGAGGGTCCTCCCTCAGGAAGCCCCCATACTGCTCTGGCTGCTCATTTAGAAAGTTATTCTATATGTGCAGGTTGGAGGTGAACACACCATGAGAGGAAAACCCAAGTTGGTGTGGCAGATGGGTTAGTTCCCTAGGGCTGCTAAAACAAGTTGCCACAGATGTGGTGGCTTACAATAACATACATTTATTGTCTCATTGTTATGAAGGCCAGAAGTCCTAAATCAAGGTGTCAACAGGCCAACAGTCCCTCCAAATTCTCCAGGGGAGGATCTTTTTTGCCTCTTGCAGCCTCTTGTGGCTCTGGGAATTTCTTGGCTTGTGGCTGCCTCATTTTCATTTCTGCCTCTGTTTACATGTGGTCTTCTCCATGTCTTCCTTTCTGTCCCTTATAGAGGCACTTGTCACTGGATCGAGGGCCAGCCAGATCACCGAAGTTGATCTTTCTTAATTGCATCTGCAAGGAACATTTTTTTCCCCCTAACTAAAGTTATGTTTACAAGGTTAGGGCATAGGCAGATCTTTCTATGGACCACCGTTCAGTTGACCAGGGCGGGTTGATTTCCTTTCTTGTTCTCTGCATTTTAGAGATGGCATATGCCATCTTTGATGCCAACACTTGGCAGTGAGACTGGGATCTGATTGGGGGAGTTTTCTCTTATGGGCATGTTTCTGTTTTGTATCTTTTTCTGCTGTCTTTGTCAGATGTACTCAAACCTGTTTGAGTGTTTGCCTATAGATAGCTTTCTTACTACCCTTCAGGGTTCCTGATAGACATTGTAGCATGAGCTGTAAGCAGAGGAAAGCCTTGGCTCATTTGTGGAGGTGAGGGCTTGGAGGTGGGGACAGTTTTTGATAGAAAAGTGAAAAGTAACTTTAAAACAGTGGATGGGGGGAGGGACTTTGTTCTCTGGACCATTCTGTTATTCAAAGGCAGAAACATATTTGCTCTGAGAGAACTCCACAACTACTGGACGCCCATTCCCACTGGCAGTTTACTTTTACTGTATTTGCTTGTTTTTATTAAGTTGGTAGTAGCCACAATGGCATGAAGAGGATATAGCTTATAATATTTTGTCCCAGCCAGTGTCCTTATGTCATGCTGCGGGTCTAGCTTGAGAAAATGAGCACCCATACCTCAGTGGAATCCTACTGGCTCTCTCCTTCGTTAACACGTGAGAGGAAAGTACGCTGCTCTTCAAAATTTTTAACCTCTGGAATTCAATTCCAGTGAACATTTATTTAGTATAAATGGTGTCCCACCCACTATGTGGTGGTGAGAGGGTTAATGAGTAAACAGATGAGGCATCTGCCTATGGGACATGGTTCCTTTTCCCTTCTCTGGTGGTACTTTATTCCAATTCCACTGTAGTGCTTAGTTTTTTAAACTGAACAATTGGTTTTGTTTTTAACACCTCAATGCAAGAAAGTCTACAGAGGCATTCCTAATATCAATGTAAACAGCAAATGTGTACGGATGTGGTATTTTGTAGCTTTAGGACCTGGCTTCTCATAGGTTTAGAGCTTTTAACAATCTGTTTCAAGCACCTGCTTGTTTCACCATCTTTTCTAATTGGCTGGCTCTTCAACTCGTGACCCTAGCAGGCACTCTCTCTGTCATGCCAGTTCAGTATTTCAGGACTTGACAAAATTAAGGCAGCCTGTCCTATATGGACAAGACTGTTCTTTTGTTTATTTTTAGTTTTATTTTTTTGGTGAGGTGGAATTTACAGAGTCCCATTTGAGGAGAGACAAAACAGAAAAGTTTGACTCTCCCTTTTATCTTAAGAGATGCAGCAATTACGTACCATCTCTGCCTGAAGGTGAGCTTCAACCATTCACGTGGGATGGAGCCACGGAGTGCTATCATTTTGGTACAGAAGATGACTTCCTGCAGAACCTTGGTGGGCATGGCTCGGTTGGGGTGGGGTATAACAACAGTAGAATTGCTTTTTGCAAACCTGGTCTCTCATGGTATCTGATCAAACCTGTTGTCTCCTTTGGACCACTGAGAGGCATGTTTCTCCTATTCGGTTACAGATGGTACAAGGCAAGTAAGTATGATATCTAAGCAAACGTTTTGTTTTGTTGTTGTTGTTGTTTTAAGAAGGGATTTGCAAACATTACATGTCTTAATCCTTTAGCCCATCTCTGGGAAAGGGCACCCAGACTTTGAGGGCTATTACTCAAGTAGTCGAGATCTGTTAATCCCATTCTTCCTATAAAATAGAAGAATGTTAGTTCCCATAAAATGGATTTTTTTTTCCTCAGGATTTATTACAATATGGACCCAATTTAGAGCCCAAACCAGGCTATGCTTTCTTTCCCTGCTCCTGTGGTCAGAGTCTTGGCTGAACCTTTATCTGCCCCCTGGCTACTGGTAGAGTTCCTTTGTTATTGTAATTGAAAATTCTCAATGTTACCTCTCCTCTGTGTTATAAATATATTTTCATTTAGGTTAATAAATTATGCTCCCTACTCAATCCAGCTCTTTTGGAGTCATTCATTTGTTCTTGTTCTCTTTCCAGCTCTCTGTTTTCTTTCTCTCTAAAAACACTTCACTTCCTTGTTAGTCCAGATTACCCACTTCCCGTTGGGATCGCTGCATGCTCCCTCTTGGGAATTTGCCAGGTCCTCCTGCCTAGATCAGTAACTTTCCAATAGCACAGTATCTAGCACAGAGTCCACTCAGGACACATGGAATAAGTGCATGGAACTTGACTAGTGTCCAGTGGTGATAGAGCATCAACTTAAATGTGTTTCTGGTGTTCTGATGCCCACTCTGTGTCCCCATGGGACGCTGAAGTTTCTTTCTTAGTTTTTTTTATTTGTTGTTCAGGAACATGCAGTTTGCCTATTTACTAATATATTTGATGTAGGCCTAATTCCAGTATTGCTTAAATGTCATCAATTCAAAGACCTACTATCAATTTAATAATCACTTCTGGGGATCAAGAAGGAAATATTTTAATAAATACAAATAAGGATTATAAGATGCATTTCAGTTTTAGGAAAAAGGTGTTTTAGAACCAAGGTAAGATGGGGGCATCTGCATGGCTCAATCACTTCAGCATCCGACTCTTGGTTTTGGCTCAGGTCATGATCTTGCAGTCTTGGGATCAAGCCCCACATTGGGCTCTGTGCTCAGTGCAGAGTCTGCTTTAGATTCTTTCTCTCTCTCTCTCTCTCTCATACAAACAAACAAATCAATAAAATCTTTAAAAAAAAACAAAAGAAAGGTAAGATGGTATATATAAACTCCTTAGTGATGTACTATGATTAGCCTGGAGAAAAATTAGGTAGACAGGAGGTTTCTTGAGGGGAGGGAGATTAGAGACTCCTTTAAAAATCCAGTGAATATTAGAGACTATCTAAAAACAAAAAACAAAAGAAGAATGTACCCAGGAAAGAAATTTTGGCATAACATTTATGGGGGTTTATAGATCCTTTGAGTCCACCCAGTTGCAAATCTCTGGCACCAAGAATTGTAAAAGAGTGTGTCCTTGTTTGACACTGTTGGGAAAACTCTCCCAGGAATGGCTGAAGAAGACATCTTGCAGTGTCTTATATCAAGAGCCTTGTTTAGGTTATTAACACTAAAAGACTCCGTAGGCCTCTAATAGGGAAAATGGAAGTAAATAATGACCAGTTCCAGATGTTAGCCTCCCTGTAGCCAGTCTCATGGTCCAGGACACGTCTCATGCTGTCCCCATGCAACGTGTAGCACACTGGGAGTGAATCCTTGTAAAGCTTTCCGCTTACTTGCCGTTGCTCGCTCCAAATGCCAGAATCTTGGCTGCGGCAGTGAGTGGAGTCTAGCCAGCTCAGTTATTTCTTTAGAACAATCTCTGGAGGGCTTCTTTTATTTAGGACTTTGAAGACAACAGAGGATTAGTTGAGAATGCATAAACTCACACTTTATAATGAAGCTGTGCATAAGGTTTTAAGCATAATTATGGGGTTAGGGGCTCTTATTTATTTGTTTTCATTATCTTGGTCCCTAAAGTTAGGAGTTTACTTAGGGAAGCAGAAGTTATGATTAATTGAAAACATTAATTGATGACAGACCACTAATAAAATTAGTCATAGGTCAACCAGTTGTCCTCCTTGCTTAACACTTTCATTTATTTTAGGACATCTTCTTTGTGTCCTGGTCTTTCTCCACATGGCAGATAGACATCAAAAGCAGGAGAAAGAGAAATTGTAAATCTTATAAATGCTGTGGGATTTCAGGAAGTCCACCAATGTGGACAGACCATCATTTTAATACTGTTAAAGTCAAAGTTAAAGGTGATCTTACAGTATTATCATAAAACCTTAAAGGAAAAATTGTATTTCCTATTATTAGTCTATTAAGATTTCGTGCACAGTTGAAATAAGACCTTATATCTTAATTAAAGGAATTTTATTTTGATTATTTCATCTTTCTATATAAAGTCCTACTAAGTCACCCTACCGCCAACTAAGGATCACCATATGACTGTAAAGTGTTGGTCTTCACATTATGGATACTCACCTTATGGCTTTGTCTTCGTACCAATTATCCTACAGTAACAAGGCCCCCTTTCTGATACATGCATATGATGATGCATGATAGGCAATGGGTTTGGGTACAGATTTCTAGATTCTCTCACCCAGGATAGTCGTTTCTGGTTTGATCTAGATTTTTGTGCTGCACTGTTCTTATTCCTGTTAATGTGTATTGGGAAATATCTTCTTGCCCTGAAGTGTGCCTGACTTTTAATAGAACGTGCTCTAGCACTCTTGTGTGACAACTCAGAGCTCAGTTCTAAGCACAGAGAATTTTGCAAATGAACTACTAAGTGAAACTTGTGCCTATCAAACAATGCAAACTCCCCTGACCCTCAGATCCTTCCACTTTGACACATTACCTTGTGGACGTGCTCCGGTTTCCAATCTAGAAAGATAATTGAGGTGCAGCATAGGCTCCACATAACTTTTCTAGAGAGATTTTTATTTCATAATGTTTTAGTTCGGAGTAACTTGCAACTTAAATATAGCATGAGCTATATTGAAATAACAGAGGGGAATACAAATAAGAGCCCTTCTCTCTTTTTAAAAATAAAAATCAGTAATGGAAAAGTCAAAGGATAGATAGGAAAATTTGAACAGAGGTCTCAATCTTTGATGACCATTTTTTATTCAAGGAACATTCTTTAGACTTTAAGTCATGTGTTTAGATATATATTCCTCTCCTTCCACCCTGATTTGGTACCCAGATTATGTTTAAAATAAGTTTTAGGATTGTGTTGACTCAGTTTTTATGCAAAGATAAGCTCTCTAAAATAAAATGCCTAAATATTTAGTTAACTGCGAGACTGAGAAGCCTCTGAGATGCTGGTATAATCAGAGCTAAAAATAAACGTAGCAATCATATATTGAATATATTAAAAAATAAGCAATATTAGCAGAGTTTTGTTCTGCAGCCTTCTTTAAATATTTGTGACCTTGAGATTGAAATGTGCTAATAGGCAGGAGAAGATGAGTATCATTTGAAAAATAGAGAAAAATGTGCATCTTTGTTTTTAGTTCAATTTTCTGATGTAATAAGGGATGATTAATCTCACAGACTGTCGGAGCTGAAAGAGACCTTAACATTCAATTTAAGCATTTCCTTCATTTCTAGAAGAAGAAAGGTTCAGAGAAGGAAAACGAATTCTTCACCAAATCTCTCAAGCACTAGGTGGCAAAGCCAGGACTAGAACCCAGGGCTTCTGGCTTCTAAGTTGATGCACTTTTCATTATAGTGTGCTATTATATGGACACTGGTTTTTATTTTTTTGAAGATTTTATTTATTTGAGAGAGCAAGAGAGAGTGAGAGAGCATGAGCCGGGGGGGGGGGG
>NC_048220.1:30580384-30582376 GCF_002007445.2 Ailuropoda melanoleuca
TTTGAAGACAACAGAGGATTAGTTGAGAATGCATAAACTCACACTTTATAATGAAGCTGTGCATAAGGTTTTAAGCATAATTATGGGGTTAGGGGCTCTTATTTATTTGTTTTCATTATCTTGGTCCCTAAAGTTAGGAGTTTACTTAGGGAAGCAGAAGTTATGATTAATTGAAAACATTAACTGATGACAGACCACTAATAAAATTAGTCATAGGTCAACCAGTTGTCCTCCTTGCTTAACACTTTCATTTATTTTAGGACATCTTCTTTGTGTCCTGGTCTTTCTCCACATGGCAGATAGACATCAAAAGCAGGAGAAAGAGAAATTGTAAATCTTATAAATGCTGTGGGATTTCAGGAAGTCCACCAATGTGGACAGACCATCATTTTAATACTGTTAAAGTCAAAGTTAAAGGTGATCTTACAGTATTATCATAAAACCTTAAAGGAAAAATTGTATTTCCTATTATTAGTCTATTAAGATTTCGTGCACAGTTGAAATAAGACCTTATATCTTAATTAAAGGAATTTTATTTTGATTATTTCATCTTTCTATATAAAGTCCTACTAAGTCACCCTACCGCCAACTAAGGATCACCATATGACTGTAAAGTGTTGGTCTTCACATTATGGATACTCACCTTATGGCTTTGTCTTCGTACCAATTATCCTACGGTAACAAGGCCCCCTTTCTGATACATGCATATGATGATGCATGATAGGCAATGGGTTTGGGTACAGATGTCTAGATTCTCTCACCCAGGATAGTCGTTTCTGGTTTGATCTAGATTTTTGTGCTGCACTGTTCTTATTCCTGTTAATGTGTATTGGGAAATATCTTCTTGCCCTGAAGTGTGCCTGACTTTTAATAGAACGTGCTCTAGCACTCTTGTGTGACAACTCAGAGCTCAGTTCTAAGCACAGAGAATTTTGCAAATGAACTACTAAGTGAAACTTGTGCCTATCAAACAATGCAAACTCCCCTGACCCTCAGATCCTTCCACTTTGACACATTACCTTGTGGACGTGCTCCGGTTTCCAATCTAGAAAGATAATTGAGGTGCAGCATAGGCTCCACATAACTTTTCTAGAGAGATTTTTATTTCATAATGTTTTAGTTCGGAGTAACTTGCAACTTAAATATAGCATGAGCTATATTGAAATAACAGAGGGGAATACAAATAAGAGCCCTTCTCTCTTTTTAAAAATAAAAATCAGTAATGGAAAAGTCAAAGGATAGATAGGAAAATTTGAACAGAGGTCTCAATCTTTGATGACCATTTTTTATTCAAGGAACATTCTTTAGACTTTAAGTCATGTGTTTAGATATATATTCCTCTCCTTCCACCCTGATTTGGTACCCAGATTATGTTTAAAATAAGTTTTAGGATTGTGTTGACTCAGTTTTTATGCAAAGATAAGCTCTCTAAAATAAAATGCCTAAATATTTAGTTAACTGCGAGACTGAGAAGCCTCTGAGATGCTGGTATAATCAGAGCTAAAAATAAACGTAGCAATCATATATTGAATATATTAAAAAATAAGCAATATTAGCAGAGTTTTGTTCTGCAGCCTTCTTTAAATATTTGTGACCTTGAGATTGAAATGTGCTAATAGGCAGGAGAAGATGAGTATCATTTGAAAAATAGAGAAAAATGTGCATCTTTGTTTTTAGTTCAATTTTCTGATGTAATAAGGGATGATTAATCTCACAGACTGTCGGAGCTGAAAGAGACCTTAACATTCAATTTAAGCATTTCCTTCATTTCTAGAAGAAGAAAGGTTCAGAGAAGGAAAACGAATTCTTCACCAAATCTCTCAAGCACTAGGTGGCAAAGCCAGGACTAGAACCCAGGGCTTCTGGCTTCTAAGTTGATGCACTTTTCATTATAGTGTGCTATTATATGGACACTGGTTTTTATTTTTTTGAAGATTTTATTTATTTGAGAGAGCAAGAGAGAGTGAGAGAGCATGAGCCGGGGGGGGGGGG
>NC_048220.1:30583007-30583960 GCF_002007445.2 Ailuropoda melanoleuca
GTATTCTGAGGGCCTAGTGATGGAGATGGCCTCTGGGCAGCAGTAACTCACAAAATTCAGGCACTTAATTGTGTAGAAAAGTCAGTGTCATGCGTATGTAGCCTGATGGTCATAGCTGAAGTTGTTTCCAATAAGGCAGCTGGGACAACTTGATGGAACAGGAAGTGATTTTTGGTAGAAGAGTAAGAAAGAAATTGTGTTATAAAAACATGGTCCAAACATCTCTGCCCTCCTCATGGATACTGCAATCAAGTAGTAAGACTGAGCCCAAATCAACAAGAAAAAGTTATATTCCACATACTCAGTTGAGGAATAGAACATCTGTGATAGAATTTGAAATTCTTATAAAAAAATAGCTTAACATTTGGCCACATTAAAAGGCTAAACTGAATGAGAAAAATAGTCCAGTTAAGCAGTTCCCCAGTGGCTTCTTACTCATTTACAATGAAACCCAAATCCCTGGGTGGCTAGAAAGGCCGGCATCATTGGCCATCTTTCTGTTCCCTAGCACACCAAGCGCTTTCCCACCTCAGGACATTTGTACACACTTTTCTGCCTCTCTGCAATGTTCTTTTAGCTTCTCATGTGCTTTTTTACTTAGCTCACTCTTTCTTCCTCAGATCTTAGGCTAGATGGGACATTCTCAGAAAGATGTTTTTGCATTGCACTATTTATAACATTACCATCTTCTGTCCAGCTTCTGAGACCTGTCACATCATCCTGCAAATTTCCTCCTGTACAGTGTACACTGTTAGCTTGCTTATGATTTGTCTCCACTCCTTGTATTAGGTTTTCTCTAACTCACCTTTGACTCTCCAGTGTTTAGATCAGGGGTGGAGCCTGTAGTAGACAGTCACTATTTGTTGGATGTTAAAGGAGTCTAGAAAGGTTATAAGTTCCGTTGTCACAAGGGAAATCATGGCATCAGCACGCAGGGAGTATTGCTGTCCCTG
>NC_048220.1:30585572-30604056 GCF_002007445.2 Ailuropoda melanoleuca
GTATTCTGAGGGCCTAGTGATGGAGATGGCCTCTGGGCAGCAGTAACTCACAAAATTCAGGCACTTAATTGTGTAGAAAAGTCAGTGTCATGCGTATGTAGCCTGATGGTCATAGCTGAAGTTGTTTCCAATAAGGCAGCTGGGACAACTTGATGGAACAGGAAGTGATTTTTGGTAGAAGAGTAAGAAAGAAATTGTGTTATAAAAACATGGTCCAAACATCTCTGCCCTCCTCATGGATACTGCAATCAAGTAGTAAGACTGAGCCCAAATCAACAAGAAAAAGTTATATTCCACATACTCAGTTGAGGAATAGAACATCTGTGATAGAATTTGAAATTCTTATAAAAAAATAGCTTAACATTTGGCCACATTAAAAGGCTAAACTGAATGAGAAAAATAGTCCAGTTAAGCAGTTCCCCAGTGGCTTCTTACTCATTTACAATGAAACCCAAATCCCTGGGTGGCTAGAAAGGCCGGCATCATTGGCCATCTTTCTGTTCCCTAGCACACCAAGCGCTTTCCCACCTCAGGACATTTGTACACACTTTTCTGCCTCTCTGCAATGTTCTTTTAGCTTCTCATGTGCTTTTTTACTTAGCTCACTCTTTCTTCCTCAGATCTTAGGCTAGATGGGACATTCTCAGAAAGACGTTTTTGCATTGCACTATTTATAACATTACCATCTTCTGTCCAGCTTCTGAGACCTGTCACATCACCCTGCAAATTTCCTCCTGTACAGTGTACACTGTTAGCTTGCTTATGATTTGTCTCCACTCCTTGTATTAGGTTTTCTCTAACTCACCTTTGACTCTCCAGTGTTTAGATCAGGGGTGGAGCCTGTAGTAGACAGTCACTATTTGTTGGATGTTAAAGGAGTCTAGAAAGGTTATAAGTTCCGTTGTCACAAGGGAAATCATGGCATCAGCACTCAGGGAGTATTGCTGTCCCTGGTTTGAGGAAATCTCAGCCTGTCACTTGATGGTGTTCCTGATTACCAGTTTGGTAATTGGATAAGAATGGCTTAATGACTAGCCCAAGGTCATATAGTTAATCCTAGTAGGAGCTAAGATTAGTTTCCAGAACAGTTGATATTTTTGTTGATTCTCCCACAAGGTGGAATTGGTCTGTATTGAAAATATTCGACTTTTTGAAGTCCTTGCCTTTTAAATGAAATTAAGTGAGCGATAGTCATTTCACGTCCCATTTGATGTGTTTCAGTTTACACTTCGTAGTCTTCATATTTTTTCTGCGTATACCTTCTCTTCCAAATTTGTTTTCATTTTCAATGTCTGTTAAACAAAAATGATGACAGATTCATCTCCCGGTGGAAATTACACATCTTTTGAACTCTGGCCAATGTTCCTCACCCTCAACACTCCTGGCTTTGTTAAAAATGTCATTTACCCTTTGAGATACTTGTGTGGTCAGTACCGAGACCAAATTAATGAGAAACTTCAAAGGTTTGAGCAAAGCAGGAGAGATGTGAGTGGTGAAAAGTGCACGGAAGTTATCTCCAAAATAAAACTTACTTTGTGTATATCTTCTGTAGATTATACCAGGTATTTCATTCTCTACTGAAACTTAACTGGGACGCTTTGCGTTTGGTCAACTCCATGTGAATATTACCTTGGCACAGTCGAAACTGTGCTCTCAGGTTTTTGTTGGTTTTGCCCTTTTGCATCCTTTAACCTCTTTTCAGCTCTCTGGAGTTTTCTTGAGTAAACAGGAATTCACTATGCACTGCATGGGTGGAGTTGCTTTTGGCTTTTAACTATGTGAAAGAATTAGGGGGATAAAAGAATAGAAAAGCCAAGACCCTTTATGCCAAGTTTCCAGATCATCTGCATTGTTGGGCAGTGATAAGAGGACTGATACTGGGTATCTTTATAGTCTTATTCTTTTTCCAACTTATGGGCTGCTCTCCAGAAGATTGTCAGAGTTTTCCTTGTATGATTAATAGGACTGAATGGTGACAGCTTTTTTGGTCTCCCCCCCTCTCCCCCCCAGCCAGGGAGGCCTCTGGTTGATAAAGCTATTTTTGTGCAAAGCCTTCTACTGGAGTGGTGGGAAAAGCAACCTGAACCCCCCCCCCCCCCCCCCCCCGCAGTCAGACAAATCAGATGAACTGGGGGTAGAACAGAGGGTGGGCACAGCCTTTTAACATTACTATGGAGAATGCTTAACTCTTAGCAGCTGTGAGTATCTTACTTGCAACAGATAAATACTGAGTCAGAAGGATTCCCCATATCCACACATTATGAAGGTTCACTTTGCCTGTTTTATTAGAATATCTGCAGTATTCTTTACAGATTGTCAAATACTTAACACAGGGGAAAACTGAGAACTGAAGTGTTCCAGGTCATTAATGATTACAAAGCATTCAGAAATTGAGATAGAGCGAAGTTAAATTATAATGATTTTTTTAAATGGACATAAGGATCAATGAGAAATCAAGATAAGGCAAACCTGAAATTATAATAGTTTTGTTGGGCGTAGTATGTCTAGTTTAATTGATTGAAATTTGAACTGCTAGACTCTCTGCTTCTATATAGGATAGCTAGCAATTGAAGTAAGACATGTGTTATTAAAATACAACCCTTTACCCTTATGGATGTCCCTGTCGAGTTGAGGAAATTGGGACATTAAAAAGATGACCATAGAGTATAAATAGGCTTAATGCTGTTTCCCAAAGTTTAGTTGTCGCCTCCAACCATCTTTATTTTGATCATACTTCCATAACAGTTGTTCTATGTGGTAGTGCTATTATTATTACTTTGATTCATTTCACTTTCTTTACTTGCCAGATTACCCTTGAAAAAGTAAATACATTTCTTACTAGGTAAACCAGTGTCACTTACTGTATAAGGGAACCCTAAAAATAAATGAAATGAGAACAAAGCTATGTTGGTCATTTCTACCTAGATACCTGTGCTTGCTAAAACTTGAGTTTATAGTTGGCTTTTTTCTCTGTTAAAAAAAGGGGGGATGTTAGCAGCTGTTAATTGAAGACATGCTAATCCCAAGTACACTTCTTTTAGATGCTATCGCAAAACTTTAAAGAGAATGGGATTTTAGTCAGCAAAACTGTATTATAGTTAAACTTGCTAAGAGACTAGATTTTAATTGTTTGCAACATTAGAAGAAATGGTAAGTATGTGACTAGATAGAGGTGTTAGGCTGCTGTGGCAATCATATGGCAATATTAAATGTATCAAATCAGTATGTCTGTAACTTAAACTTACACAGTGTTGCATGTTAACTATAACTCAATTTTGAAAAGAATGGGAAGGGAATATCTTATGTTGTGACACAGTGTTCTTGAAGGATGTGTCTCTGGGCCAACTGAAGTGTCTTGTACAGCAGCATAGATCTCACACTTGGTGAACGCAGGCCCCGTAGGAGGCTGCTGAGATCAGCCATGGTGATTTTGTTGGTCTTAATGTGTGCTGGGAGTAAGGGCAAGCTTTTGAAAGCCATTCAGTGTAAATAGGTGGAGCGTGGTGATTTAAAGGGTTTATAAATATTTGTAGTTCAGTTTAATCTTTAGTAGACAGTTCTAATATAAGACTTTCATTTTCTCTCTCCCAGTCCATTCCTCCTTGCGCTTTGGACAGTTGGGTTTCTGTTTTTCATGATTAGCT
Organism: Ailuropoda melanoleuca; assembly: GCF_002007445.2. Classification (NCBI taxonomy): domain Eukaryota; kingdom Metazoa; phylum Chordata; class Mammalia; order Carnivora; family Ursidae; genus Ailuropoda; species Ailuropoda melanoleuca. The sequence continues at coordinate 30,589,217 of NC_048220.1, forward strand.
TTGCAGCATGCAGAATGGTGATTATTTTGTACATCTGGAATGGTGGAGAAAATCGTATAGGTGAGAGATATTGACACATACTTCCCTTTGTTTGAGGACTGAGGTCTTAGTGGAATCACAGCATACTGTAGGAGAGGACGTTAATTACCTACCCAGGTATCCCTATGTGGCGATGACTTTTGGCTGAGTTGGTATTACATGACTGATGATCCTGTGTTCCACAGCAGGGTTCAAATTGTATTGGTCTTTTAATATTTCAGAATACTTTCACATACCTGATCTCATTTTTTCTGCATGCTCTCTGTTGGCATGTGAAGCATAATTAAGAAGGCAAATAATGTGTAAAAGTATGTGTAAATATTTGGCCTCCCAACTGCAAACAGAAATAACTTGTTAAGCTCAACACTCCCTCCTTCCATTAGTGTGGATAATAAAGTGTTGCTTTTAGGCATGTTTAATTGTTAACTCTGTTTAGAAAAGCTCTGTCACTATTAAAGCCTTAATTTTTTTCCATAGCTTTTTCTCTGATAATCCCATTGCTGGAAAAATGTATTTCAAGTCCATAATCAAAAATAAGAAAAAAGATCCATATGGGTGAATCATTCATTAATGAATTATCTTTTAAAGTGGGAGTAATCTGCATTTTCATCAATAGGGCAATGAGAGTAAACTATGGTATGACCACTCTTTGAGTGTTTATACTGCTATCAACACCATAAATATTGAATGCAGAAGAGTGCTTAGTAAAGAGGTAATATGAGACTATATGTGTGTTATGATTACAGCTGTGCAAATTCACACAAACACATGCAAGAACAGAGAAGACACAAGAGAAGAAAGCAGCTGCTATTAGGGTGGTGGATTTTTTTAAATAAAAATTATTAATGTTCTTTTAGTGCTATTAATATTTTTGTCAGGAATAGTACTCAGGAGAAGAAAAAAAAGGAAACAAAGTTGATCACATATGTGTAAAAAACAAGGGACAGTAAACCAAAGTCAACCCCAGTTGTATAGTGAAGTCAAGTAAAAGTGAATCTTATTAGAACCATTAAACTTCAAGGTTGTTAGAAGGTGTGTGTAGTGTCAGTTTAGCTTTTGATTGTGTAGTGGTACTTCCCAGTCTGAGATACCCACGTTGGCTTAGCATCAGTGCAGTGCTTGGCTTATTATAGTCATTCATGAAGGGATAGATGATAGATGGATGGGTGGGTAGGTGGATGGTTTCTAAGAACATAAATCCAAATTAGAGTTTAATATTGAAGTGGTTGAGAGTAAGAATACCCCTCAAACATAAGTGTATTTCAAAGACTAATCTAGACACTGAGATAAATAGAGTAGGGTAGGATGGGATAAGATAGGAAACACTAATTAGAACCAAGAGGATCTACTTGGATAAGGCTTAGTGAGCACCATTAAAGAGAAGGGAAGAACCCAATTTGTTAGAGAACACAGGACCTTCAAGGCTGAAGAAGTCACATTCTTGTGGATATGGAGGTAGGAGAGGGTGATGCATGGAAGCAGATTATTCTGGCTGGGAAATGACCTCAGTGATGAGGAAGAATTTGCTAGAAGCTCTTGATACCCCTGGAGAGGTGGACCTTGCTGCTGTGAGAGGAAATGTATCCCGTGAAGGGCCAGACAGTTTGAATTAGCCTTATAGCCAGAGTTGTTTCAGACAAGCCTCCTTGTTCATGGGTAGCATATCTGGAGCAGCTTTTCCTCCTTCCCTTCTCCCATCATCATCACCACTACCAGTACCACTGCCGCCGCCGCCGCCATCATCATCATCATCATCATCATCATCATCATCATCATTTCCTCCCACTTTGCTATTCCCTCCTCTAATCCTCATAACACCTCTGATGTAGGTTGACACAGATTAAGTAATTTGCCTGAAGTCATATAGCTAGTAAGTTAGCCATGGTAAAATTTGAGGCCAGATCATCTGGTATGAGAGCCAGTTCTCTTATGCATTGTTAAACTGCATAATAGCTTCTGGGTGAACTATTACAATTCAGTTATTAATAATGAAGACCTACAACAACTTCTCAGCCTCTCCTCTCTCAAAAAATCATATTAGGATCAGCAGCTTTTGTGTTTGTATGGTAAATCTCAAAAAATTTTTAACATGCAAATATTATATATGCTCTTAAAAATCCAAATGTTGGGGCGCCTGGGTGGCATAGCGGTTGAGCGTCTGCCTTCGGCTCAGGGCGTGATCCTGGCGTTACGGGATCGAGCCCCACATCAGGCTCCTCTGATATGAGCCTGTTTCTTCCTCTCCCACTCCCCTGCTTGTGTTCCCTCTCTCGCTGGCTGTCTCTGTCTCTGTCGGATGAATAAATAAAAATCTTTAAAAAAAAAANCAGTTATTAATAATGAAGACCTACAACAACTTCTCAGCCTCTCCTCTCTCAAAAAATCACATTAGGATCAGCAGCTTTTGTGTTTGTATGGTAAATCTCAAAAAATTTTTAACATGCAAATATTATATATGCTCTTAAAAATCCAAATGTTGTGGTAGAATAAGTGTGAGGAAGGTGAAGAATGATTACCCAAATTCCCACCTTGCAAAGATGATACAGGTAACATTTTAATGACCATTATTTCAGTCCTCTTTGAATACCGAAATATTTACATTAATGGGATTGCACTTCATTGTTTTGTGTGCTTGTTTATATACACGTATTTTATGTGTGTGCATATTAATGGGATTCTGCTTTGCAGACTCTTGGGGTTTTTGAGCTCTTTATATGGTTGTCATGGAGATCTTACCATGTTAATGAGTTTAAGTAGAGTACTCCTTGACTTGGAATTGTGTCTCTCTTCCCAGCAGTGTGCTGGCACATAATAGATGCTCAGTAAATATTTGTTTAAATAATCATTTTGCTTCTGTTGTTTTAAGCCATAATATTTAAGCAGTCTTTTTAATGAACATTTAGTTTGTTTCCTGTTTTTCGCTGTTACAAATAACACCCTTCCCCCATTTCAGGTCGCCTTGCCATTTTGTGAAGTAACCTTTGTGGGGTAGCAGGCTCTTGGCAAGGTGAGGACAAAGCATTTTTCCCTCCATCCAGCTGGGCATTTCCTGGCTTCCATTGACCATTCCCATTAGAGACAATTACACTTGAAATTATTTTCCTCCTCCAGCAGAGGCCAGATTTAAACAGACAAACAAAGCTTGATTTTATGTTGTCCTTTTCTTTGGAGACTCTTTATCTTTTGTGGGTAAAGGCACCAGCTGACTTATTTCTTGTCTTTTTGTTCAGTTATGGTCATTTTCTCCTAACTGAATTAGGGGAAGAGAAATTACATGCCAGAAACACTTACTGTACCCTTTAGAGTAGCTGTTCTCACCTTTCTGGAACCTGAGAGTGCTGTGAGATTGTAGTGAAGCTGTGGACTCGCTCTTTAGAGAGACAGATGTGTGTGTTCAGAGCATCGTGGCCCCTGGAGGTGAGGGATGAGAACCCCTGTACCTTGGGGAGCTGTTCTCTCCCTGTCTTCCTGCTCCATCCCTCTGCTCTTTTCATGTGACGGTGTTCCAGGGACACTGCTGTGGAAACTTGGGTCACTTTTAAAAAATTGTTCTTGCTGCATTTGAGGGTTGTGCTGTATATAGAGTGCTAATGATTGCTTTTTGGTGGGCAAAAGGGAAGAATGCATCATTTTATTTTCCATCAATGTGTATAAGTAGCCCCCCATCAGATACCTTTTGAGGATACTGTTAGTAATGTTAAGCTAATGAACAGGGTGCTTATGAAGCATTTCTGGAGTAGCACAGTTGGTTGGAGTGAAACTCCCACTGAGCACAATGCTGCCACACGTGGTGAGCACTCTTGAACCAGTCCTTCTGCTTATGGTTATAGAAAGACGAGAAAACTTGTTTTCCGCCCTTCAGGGGGTGACAATCTAGTAGAGGGAGATGAGCACGTGAAACAGTAAGTGCAGCAGACTTTGATTTGTGAGCATGGTTTGCTAACAAATACCAGAAAGTGGCTCAAGGCAAAAAAGATAATTTTTTGACTGATGTATCTGAAAATTCCAGGGGCACACTTTGTCTCTGAGTGTTTTACTCTCTGTTGGCTTCACCCTCAGATTGCATCTCTGTGTGTGTGACCCAGCAGCCACCGACTCCTGGTGGCTCTGGGCTTGCATGGCATGACCCTTCCAGTCAGCAGGTCAGTGAGAAGACCGAGTTTTTTTCCTCAGTATATGTCTTGGAGTCAGATGCCCAACCTGAGCCAATCACTGTGGTCAGGAAGCGGGGGGGGGAGGGGGGATAGACTATGCTGATTGACCAGATTTGGTCATGTGAGTAGGAAGAGAGGGGAACAACCTGGACTGGCATTCAAGGAAGAGTGGTTCCCCAAAGCAGACTGGAGGTGCTCTTAGCAGAAGGGAGAATGGCTGAGGGGCAATTCAAAACAAGGATCAGCACGATAATAATCTGCTGATAGAAGTCACTGCATGTGGAGGGTGGGTGGTGGAGAGAATGTGCCAGTCACTCTAAAGGCAGGAAAGAAGAGGGAAATGGATGAATCAACCAAAGACTAAACTAGCCTTCTTTTAGGACATGGAATTCTTTCTATGAAACTTGTAAAAATGTGATTCTGTTAATATAATTTCAGATTTCAGTCCTATTTTGATGAAATTCAAGATTTTATAAGTTCTTTCTTTAGGTGGTATTTTAAATTTAAAGACTAAAGTATAGATGTAAAAATAAGTTTTGTCAGACATGGGTATTTTATGATACTTGATGTGATGGATCTATATATTTGATGAATTTTCTAAGAAGGAGGAAAAAAGCCTAAGTGGTAACTGTTTTTCTTTAGCGCATGGCATTTGCAAGGGATGGTGTTAGGTAGTATATTGTAAACTCTTGATTAGTTGGTAAGACAGAATAACGATAATTAAGAAAAAAAATAGCATGCTTGTGAAGAAAAGAACTTGTAGAGGAAGGAAAGTGTTTATATTTGAGAAAGTTCCACTTGTCTGGAACTTAACAGTAGCCAGTAGGTGCCACATACTATTTTCTGTGCCATGGAGACTCCCCTCACCCCTTTTCTAGCCCGATGTGTCCTTGCCTTACTGCAGCCCTGGATTAGCTGCTATCTCCTGGGCTGAAGAGGCCCCAGGGTATAAGTAATTAGCTGTACTGTGGGAAGCTTGAACAGGTTTAATCATATTTCTAAGCAAAAATCTATTTCTTCCGGGAGTCAGAGCCAGAGCACTCTTTTCTGTGCCTGCTTGTTTTTTAAAAACTGAGGCTGATGATGAATGTAAGTTGCTGACATCTTTTGAGCACTTACTGTGTACCATGCTTTGTGCTAACAATGCCACATGTGTTGTCTCATGGTCCTGTGAGGGTGGGTATAGTTGTTTATGCCTTTTTGCATTTGGGCAATCTGCAGCCCAGAGAGGCCATATCCTGAAATTGTCGAGTTCAGCACCAGGCTCATCTGGGGGGAGCTGGACGACCTCTCTGATGAGTGACATTTGAGATAGACAGGTGTCTGTCTCATGTCTGGGACAAAGTCATTTGAGGGAGCTGGCATTAGGATGTTAATTTCATTTCCCTTCCATGTGATACCTGAGGTTTAAGATACTAAGCAGTGATCTAGAGTTGTGATGTCATTTGATAGAGAAGAAGAGAGAGTCAGAAGCAATGAGGGGCCAACTGGCTGGCTCACCCTCAGTCTTTGGAAGGCCTGCTCCTTCTCAACCTCTGTTGTCAGGATCATTTGAAGAGAGTAGTTACTCAGACACAAGTTACAGTCCATAGGTTTCCTTCTAACGTTTGAGTAAAAGAAAACTCATCTGAAGAGGGGACTGCTTTAAAGGACTCAAATAATTTTGGACTTATTTCCCTTTATTTTCAAATGAAGGTTTGGTCCCAAACCTTTGTATTACATTGTTTTTACTTTTTTAATATGACATTTTAAAAATGGTAAATATTTCTGTATACTGGATGTAAGGTTATCCAAGTAAATTTTTATGCCATTTATTACCATATTTTAGTGTAAGTTTTCACTGTTATTAAGGATAGATTTGTGTTGTTTGAGAGGAGTGCTAGCCCCATTTAGTGCAGCCACCTTAGAGGTACCTGCAGAAGGAAGACAGACCCTTACCGTGAAGCGTGGGTGAGAACAGATGCTGGCCTTGCCACTGAAGATGTTCATTGCAGCTTTGTTGAGAAAGCTAATAGATAGAGGTGGGTGGGTGAGGGGATAGTTACGAAGGAATTGCTCACGCTGCCTTCCTCATAGGGGCTCTTCCTGAAGAGCGCCAGTAGAGTGGTTTGCCATGCCGTGCTTTCTTATGGAGTGCGGCCCAACCTGCACGGGTGGGAAGAGCGCTGTGGCAGTAGTGACATCCGAAACTTTTTGGGCAGTATGGTCTCAGTCAAATCAGTGAAAGGACATTTGTGAGGTATGTGCACGTGCTCCTCCGAGTGTATAAATAATTTCTTCTCTACAAATGATAGTCAAGAATTTAACAGTTGAAACCTTGGGGGAGAGACTGGAGAACTTGAGCTTTGCCTTTTTTATTTTTCTGTATGGTTTGATTTTACCCTATGCACCAGTATTACTGTTACTTTAAAAATACCAGCACTGAAAATAACGCCTATTGGTTATGAATGAATAAAAGTGAAATTTAAATAATAAAATAAGCCCCTTTGCACTCCCTAATAAAAACCACCAACGAGTTTCAGAGGAGCTAGGTCTGCCACCTACCCTAAGACCCAGGCGCTTCCTTTTCCCTCCCTCCCCCAGGCTTTATGAGACGCTACTTAATTATTCCGTGGATGTTCGAAAGTAGGTCAGTGACACAACCCAAAAAGACTCTCTCGGTGTTTTGGGGTGGTGGTGGGGAGAGTGCCAGCAGAGGCTGTGAAGTTTGCTTCTTTGATCTTCCTTTGCTTTGTTTGTTGGTAACTGGCTCCTAGTCCTTGCCCTCCCCTTCTGTATGTACATTTTGGAGAAATTATTATAGACAAGGCAGTGCCCTAACATTTTGAGCTTTTGCCTCCTGTATTTTTACAGCATGTTTTTCGAGTTCGTTTATTATCTTATTTTCTATTTGATTAGTTACGTTAAATTTAATATCCAGTGTTTTATTCTGATCCTTATTGCTCTGTTATTGTTTAGTGTGCGGGTCTGATTTTGTCATTGCCTTGCTATCCTGTTCCATTCATCTCTTATCTCAGTCCTTCAGTGCTTCTTTCTGAGTATTTGGATAATTCAGTATCTCTGTCTGACCCAAATAAACAGTGAGGTTTTATTGTCTGATTACCCTGATTACCCTGATTACCCTGATTACCCTGATTACAATATCTGAAATGGTACAACCAAGAACTGTCATACAAGGAAGGGTTCTGGTTCTTCATGTTGTCTTCTTCTCCGGACACCTCAGTCTTGACTGCGTAATGCCTACAAGCTCCTCATTACTGTTCAAGAATTGGAGGCAAGTCCTTTTTGCATTGTTCATGCAAGTAGATAATTTCATACAGAAGGATGACTTAATGTATTTTTAGAAGGCAGTAACCTTATATACTGACTTAACATTTACCAAGTATTTTTTTCTGAACATGTGCTCATTTAATTTATTAGGAGCTACTGTTTCTCTTGTTCTTTGTGGATGAGGAAGCTGAGCCTCCTCTGGAATTTGGGCCTCAATGCAGGGATCTAGGCCTGTGCTTTTCATATCCACACACCGGCCCTGTGTTACTACTGCTCAAGGAATTTGACAGGCTCATCTTCAGAAAGTGGTACAAATTTTTGGCAATAGACTTTTCCCAGCTATTTAGCATCCCTGTATTGTTTTCCACCTTTGTTCCATTCTTCCTCTTTCCCTGGCTGTGTTAGACCCAGTCCTTTGTTGAGACCTTCTATTCAGTTTTGCTGCAACCTTCCTCTCCCCCCCCGCCCCCAATCTCCATTCTCAAGCTTTTCATTTCACCTGAGGTACTTTCTCCATTAATTCAGTCCTGACTTGCCTTGCTTGTAAGATCTAGCACCAGACTCTCCTCTTCCTAGAGGTCTGGCCTTACCTGATACATCCGACTTTAGTCATTCCCAATCTCTGTTAGCCCTTTGCACACAGTTATCAAAGATCACCATCTTAGATACTGGGTGGGAAGCAGAAGGGAACCAGTTTTGTAATGAAAATGGTGGCAAAGTGAGTTGGGGAATTTGGTGTTCAGTCCACTGGTGCAAGTGAATCGCACAGCCCTGGATAAGTCGCTCACCTTCTCTGGGCCTGTCATTGTCCTGCTATGAAATGAAAAAAGGGGAGACTAGAGATGAGCCTCTGGGTCAGTGGTTTTTGAATCTTGTCAGGAACTTCTGTGAGTCTGTCTTTGTTGACCTGANCCCTGATTACCCTGATTACAATATCTGAAATGGTACAACCAAGAACTGTCATACAAGGAAGGGTTCTGGTTCTTCATGTTGTCTTCTTCTCCGGACACCTCAGTCTTGACTGCGTAATGCCTACAAGCTCCTCATTACTGTTCAAGAATTGGAGGCAAGTCCTTTTTGCATTGTTCATGCAAGTAGATAATTTCATACAGAAGGATGACTTAATGTATTTTTAGAAGGCAGTAACCTTATATACTGACCTAACATTACCAAGTATTTTTTTTTTTTCTGAACATGTGCTCATTTAATATATTAGGAGCTACTGTTTCTCTTGTTCTTTGTGGATGAGGAAGCTGAGCCTCCTCTGGAATTTGGGCCTCAATGCAGGGATCTAGGCCTGTGCTTTTCATATCCACACACCGGCCCTGTGTTACTACTGCTCAAGGAATTTGACAGGCTCATCTTCAGAAAGTGGTACAAATTTTTGGCAATAGACTTTTCCCAGCTATTTAGCATCCCTGTATTGTTTTCCACCTTTGTTCCATTCTTCCTCTTTCCCTGGCTGTGTTAGACCCAGTCCTTTGTTGAGACCTTCTATTCAGTTTTGCTGCAACCTTCCTCTCCCCCCCCGCCCCCAATCTCCATTCTCAAGCTTTTCATTTCACCTGAGGTACTTTCTCCATTAATTCAGTCCTGACTTGCCTTGCTTGTAAGATCTAGCACCAGACTCTCCTCTTCCTAGAGGTCTGGCCTTACCTGATACATCCGACTTTAGTCATTCCCAATCTCTGTTAGCCCTTTGCACACAGTTATCAAAGATCACCATCTTAGATACTGGGTGGGAAGCAGAAGGGAACCAGTTTTGTAATGAAAATGGTGGCAAAGTGAGTTGGGGAATTTGGTGTTCAGTCCACTGGTGCAAGTGAATCGCACAGCCCTGGATAAGTCGCTCACCTTCTCTGGGCCTGTCATTGTCCTGCTATGAAATGAAAAAAGGGGAGACTAGAGATGAGCCTCTGGGTCAGTGGTTTTTGAATCTTGTCAGGAACTTCTGTGAGTCTGTCTTTGTTGACCTGAAGGGAAGGCTTTCTCCCAGCTTCTCCCAAAGCTGCCTCACTTTNCCCTGATTACCCTGATTACAATATCTGAAATGGTACAACCAAGAACTGTCATACAAGGAAGGGTTCTGGTTCTTCATGTTGTCTTCTTCTCCGGACACCTCAGTCTTGACTGCGTAATGCCTACAAGCTCCTCATTACTGTTCAAGAATTGGAGGCAAGTCCTTTTTGCATTGTTCATGCAAGTAGATAATTTCATACAGAAGGATGACTTAATGTATTTTTAGAAGGCAGTAACCTTATATACTGACCTAACATTACCAAGTATTTTTTTTTTTTCTGAACATGTGCTCATTTAATTTATTAGGAGCTACTGTTTCTCTTGTTCTTTGTGGATGAGGAAGCTGAGCCTCCTCTGGAATTTGGGCCTCAATGCAGGGATCTAGGCCTGTGCTTTTCATATCCACACACCGGCCCTGTGTTACTACTGCTCAAGGAATTTGACAGGCTCATCTTCAGAAAGTGGTACAAATTTTTGGCAATAGACTTTTCCCAGCTATTTAGCATCCCTGTATTGTTTTCCACCTTTGTTCCATTCTTCCTCTTTCCCTGGCTGTGTTAGACCCAGTCCTTTGTTGAGACCTTCTATTCAGTTTTGCTGCAACCTTCCTCTCCCCCCCCGCCCCCAATCTCCATTCTCAAGCTTTTCATTTCACCTGAGGTACTTTCTCCATTAATTCAGTCCTGACTTGCCTTGCTTGTAAGATCTAGCACCAGACTCTCCTCTTCCTAGAGGTCTGGCCTTACCTGATACATCCGACTTTAGTCATTCCCAATCTCTGTTAGCCCTTTGCACACAGTTATCAAAGATCACCATCTTAGATACTGGGTGGGAAGCAGAAGGGAACCAATTTTGTAATGAAAATGGTGGCAAAGTGAGTTGGGGAATTTGGTGTTCAGTCCACTGGTGCAAGTGAATCGCACAGCCCTGGATAAGTCGCTCACCTTCTCTGGGCCTGTCATTGTCCTGCTATGAAATGAAAAAAGGGGAGACTAGAGATGAGCCTCTGGGTCAGTGGTTTTCGAATCTTGTCAGGAACTTCTGTGAGTCTGTCTTTGTTGACCTGAAGGGAAGGCTTTCTCCCAGCTTCTCCCAAAGCTGTCTCACTTTCCTCTTTGTAGTGTACTGAGGTTTCACATTCGATCGATTGATGGATTGATAGATTTTTGATAAAAAGGATTATCTACTAATAGCTTGAAAATCAGATTAGATGATCCTAGTGTGGTCACTCTGCCTTACAGCTAGTTACTCAAGAAATAGTTTTCATTTGCCTTGGCTTTGTTCTTTAGATGTTTCCTATGTGTGTAGTGTCCCTAAAGGATTCCGTAGGATAAAGGGGACTCCGGTCTCTGTGTCATGGGTCACCTGGATAGTATTAAGAAAGCATAACAAAATTAGTCCAGGCACATGTGTTTATCGTAACTGAATTAAACTATTAAGCATTCTGTGAAGAACACAGATTACAGCGTGGTCTCTGAATGCAAGCAACATTGTTGACTTGGTGCTCAGTTAAAGGAACCAACATGTGCGGGAAACCCCCTATGTGGAATTAATGTCATACGGAGTACAGTTTAAACAGAGCAAAGTACATTATGCTGCATGCACAGCTTAAGGGCTTTTCAAGAGAAATTCTCACTCGATCTGGGTTTTGCCTTAAATGTTAGCTTTACAACCTTACACCCAGTTTAGATTGGCGATATCACCATATTCCATTTCACTTCATGGGAAGATTTCTGTATGGATTCTGCAGATTTTTATTACAGAATGATCATTCCATAATGCTGCTTTACTCATTAAAAGCATTTTAAAAAAACTCTTTTGAAATAGGAATATTTCAAAAGCATTTGAAAAGCACCTTCTTTAAGGAAATTTTAAGTTTGTGAAGTAAATATGTGAGCTGATGTCAGAATAGCAGTCTGTGCAGAGCAGCTGCTGTTTCTGAGGGGCAGAAAAGGATAGACTGTCTTGGTCTAGCCTNCAGCATGTTTTTCGAGTTCATTATCTTATTTTCTATTTGATTCGTTACGTTAAATTTAATATCCAGTGTTTTATTCTGATCCTTATTGCTCTGTTATTGTTTAGTGTGTGGGTCTGATTTTGTCATTGCCTTGCTATCCTGTTCCATTCATCTCTTATCTCAGTCCTTCAGTGCTTCTTTCTGAGTATTTGGATAATTCAGTATCTCTGTCTGACCCAAATAAACAGTGAGGTTTTATTGTCTGATTACCCTGATTACCCTGATTACCCTGATTACCCTGATTACAATATCTGAAATGGTACAACCAAGAACTGTCATACAAGGAAGGGTTCTGGTTCTTCATGTTGTCTTCTTCTCCGGACACCTCAGTCTTGACTGCGTAATGCCTACAAGCTCCTCATTACTGTTCAAGAATTGGAGGCAAGTCCTTTTTGCATTGTTCATGCAAGTAGATAATTTCATACAGAAGGATGACTTAATGTATTTTTAGAAGGCAGTAACCTTATATACTGACTTAACATTTACCAAGTATTTTTTTCTGAACATGTGCTCATTTAATATATTAGGAGCTACTGTTTCTCTTGTTCTTTGTGGATGAGGAAGCTGAGCCTCCTCTGGAATTTGGGCCTCAATGCAGGGATCTAGGCCTGTGCTTTTCATATCCACACACCGGCCCTGTGTTACTACTGCTCAAGGAATTTGACAGGCTCATCTTCAGAAAGTGGTACAAATTTTTGGCAATAGACTTTTCCCAGCTATTTAGCATCCCTGTATTGTTTTCCACCTTTGTTCCATTCTTCCTCTTTCCCTGGCTGTGTTAGACCCAGTCCTTTGTTGAGACCTTCTATTCAGTTTTGCTGCAACCTTCCTCTCCCCCCCCGCCCCCAATCTCCATTCTCAAGCTTTTCATTTCACCTGAGGTACTTTCTCCATTAATTCAGTCCTGACTTGCCTTGCTTGTAAGATCTAGCACCAGACTCTCCTCTTCCTAGAGGTCTGGCCTTACCTGATACATCCGACTTTAGTCATTCCCAATCTCTGTTAGCCCTTTGCACACAGTTATCAAAGATCACCATCTTAGATACTGGGTGGGAAGCAGAAGGGAACCAGTTTTGTAATGAAAATGGTGGCAAAGTGAGTTGGGGAATTTGGTGTTCAGTCCACTGGTGCAAGTGAATCGCACAGCCCTGGATAAGTCGCTCACCTTCTCTGGGCCTGTCATTGTCCTGCTATGAAATGAAAAAAGGGGAGACTAGAGATGAGCCTCTGGGTCAGTGGTTTTTGAATCTTGTCAGGAACTTCTGTGAGTCTGTCTTTGTTGACCTGAAGGGAAGGCTTTCTCCCAGCTTCTCCCAAAGCTGCCTCACTTTCCTCTTTGTAGTGTACTGAGGTTTCACATTCGATCGATTGATGGATTGATAGATTTTTGATAAAAAGGATTATCTACTAATAGCTTGAAAATCAGATTAGATGATCCTAGTGTGGTCACTCTGCCTTACAGCTAGTTACTCAAGAAATAGTTTTCATTTGCCTTGGCTTTGTTCTTTAGATGTTTCCTATGTGTGTAGTGTCCCTAAAGGATTCCGTAGGATAAAGGGGACTCCGGTCTCTGTGTCATGGGTCACCTGGATAGTATTAAGAAAGCATAACAAAATTAGTCCAGGCACATGTGTTTATCGTAACTGAATTAAACTATTAAGCATTCTGTGAAGAACACAGATTACAGCGTGGTCTCTGAATGCAAGCAACATTGTTGACTTGGTGCTCAGTTAAAGGAACCAACATGTGCGGGAAACCCCCTATGTGGAATTAATGTCATACGGAGTACAGTTTAAACAGAGCAAAGTACATTATGCTGCATGCACAGCTTAAGGGCTTTTCAAGAGAAATTCTCACTCGATCTGGGTTTTGCCTTAAATGTTAGCTTTACAACCTTACACCCAGTTTAGATTGGCGATATCACCATATTCCATTTCACTTCATGGGAAGATTTCTGTATGGATTCTGCAGATTTTTATTACAGAATGATCATTCCATAATGCTGCTTTACTCATTAAAAGCATTTTTAAAAACTCTTTTGAAATAGGAATATTTCAAAAGCATTTGAAAAGCACCTTCTTTAAGGAAATTTTAAGTTTGTGAAGTAAATATGTGAGCTGATGTCAGAATAGCAGTCTGTGCAGAGCAGCTGCTGTTTCTGAGGGGCAGAAAAGGATAGACTGTCTTGGTCTAGCCTTTTGCTGACCTTGAAAGTAACCCAAGGATAAGGCCTCTGTAATGCCAGAACATTTGCCTCAGTCATTATTACTATTTTTTTTATNAAGAGGCATAATGCTTGGTATAATGGCCAACTTAGTCTTACCAGTCAGCTTTATCTGGATTTTTTTTTTTTTAAAGAAAATTGGAGCATTGCAGATTAAAGTCCTCCCATAAAGCAATGCTATGGTGAAGGACAAGGGAGGGGAGATTGTTGGAAACAAAAGTGACTTCAGACACTTAACCAAATCTAGTGTGTGTACCTGGGTTGGACCCTCATTTGAACAAACCAATTTCAGTGTGGACTGTCAGATGATAGTAAGGAATTATCATTAAATTTGTTAGGTATCCTAATGATTTTTTTCATAAAATAACATCATTATGATAAAAATAACATTATTACTGATTTACAGAAGATGGGGCATTATAAGGAAGAAATTTGTCTTTATGTTTTCTCCCCTTACTCATTAATAAATAAGAGTTACCTTGGCAGGGGCGCCTGGGTGGCTCAGTCCTTAAACGTCTGCCTTGGCTCAGGGTGTGATCCCAGAGTCCAGGGATTGAGCCCGGCATTGGGCTCCCTGCTCAGCTGGGAGCCTGCTTCTTCCTCTCCCACTCCCCCTGCTTGTGTTCTGTCTCTCGCTGGCTGTGTCTCTCTCTGTCAAATAAATAAATAAAATCTTGAAAAAAAAAAAAAAGAGTTACCTTGGCATTTTTAACTAGATGTTGTTTCTCTCTTTTCCTCTCCCAAGTCTACTAAGTTCTGAGGTCCCAGCTGGTGTCTGGGTTTTGCTCCACATCAGTTCCATTTTTGTCTCCAGCTGGAACAAGTCTACTCAAAAAGTAGATTATTTCCTGCAGGGAACCATGGTACATCCAGAGGGTACTGGGCGTGTTCCTTTTGATTCCTTGTTTTCACTTAGGATTTGACCAAGATGGATGTATCTCTTGAGGACTAGTTGTACCACTGATGGGTTGCCTTATCAAGCCCTGCAGAAGCAGGGGTAGACTGACAGCTTTTAAGATATTTTAAAATTTCTTCCACATATAATCAAAGGGAAAAGGACTATGCAGGTCAAAGTCCCCAAATTTATATTCAGGCTGCATTGTTTATATCCAGGCAA